>NW_024070478.1:0-12790 GCF_014754425.2 Oryx dammah
GCTTTGCTTTTCAGACATGAGGGCAGAGAGAGTGTCCCCCCTCCTGGCTCTGGGGCTCCTGCTGGCTGGGCTCTGCTCCAGTGTCCACTGCCTCCCGGAGAATGTGACCCCAGAAGGACAGCACAAAGGGATGTCTGTGGATGACCATGCATTAGCCTCAAGCAACACCGACTTTGCCTTCAGCCTCTACAAGCAGCTGGCTTTGAAGAACCCCAGTAAGAATGTCATCTTCTCCCCTCTGAGCATCTCCATAGCCTTGGCCTTCCTGTCCCTGGGGGCTCGTGGCCCCACTGTGATGGAGATCCTGGAAGGTCTCAAGTTCAACCTCACAGAGACCCCCGAGACAGAAATCCACCAGGGCTTCCAGCACCTCCTGCAGACGTTCAATCAGCCCAGCAACCAGCTGCAGCTGAGCGTGGGCAACGCCATGTTTGTGCCGGAGGAGCTGAAGCTGCTGGACAAATTCAGGAAAGATGCCGAGGCTTTTTATGCCTCTGAGGTTTTGTCCATCAACTTCAAGGATTCCAAAGCTGCCGTAAATCTTATCAATGAATACGTGAAGAATAAAACTCATGGAAAAATTGAGAAGCTCTTCAATGATCATGACCAGCTCACAGATTTAATCTTGTTGAATTATATCTTCTTTAAAGGTGGGTGCCTAGTTTGGGGTTCAGAGAAACAAGTACTTATTTTCTGAGGCTTCAGGGCTATTTCCTGGCTTAATCAACTGTCATTAGGCAAAACACTATAGAGAAGGCTGCCCTCAGCTTAAGGGGCTTCGGCACTAAGGCCCTGCCCCAACCATTGGCTTTGACTGTCATTGGATTTTCCAAAATCCAATGGTCGTTACAGGACGTTAGTGCAGGGAAGCTGCTAACCCTTTGTCTGACACAGAGGGAGAGTTTTGTTTTGACTTCATCTTACCCAGCTGCTAGAGGAAGGGTCTTCCCGTTCCCATCACTCTTGTGTGTGTCCTTCCTAAGGAGGTGGTGTTGGAACCCTCGGGAACCCTCAGCTGTGCCCACCATGGGCTGGCTCTGACCTGCCGGGGGACTTGGTCTCTGAAGGCTCCCAGTGAGGCCAGTGGTCTTCATGGTGAGACAGACTCTGAGGAGCCTGTGAATCCCCAGGGTCTTCACCTGTGCTCTTCTATCAGCTTAGGGTGGAACAGGTCAGGCCACCATCTGGGAGCAGCCTCTGCAGAAGGGAGCCTCCTAGACAGGATCCTCCTCCGGCTTCAAGCTGGTCTGATGCCTGGCCCTCCTGGTGTCAGGAGGTCAGCATGGCAAACCTCCGCCTGGATATTCACAAGGGGCGGAGTAGAGGCAGATGGATTTTGCACAGGGAGCAAGAAGGGCCAATAGGGACCTAGAGACAGATTATCAAGTCAGGAAGTGGTCAGCTATGTAAGAGACACCGGCTCTTGGAGCCAAGTTAGTCCAGAGCTGAGGACTCTTGGCAGAGTCCAGAGCAGCCCTCTTGGGCCACCGTAGTTGTCTGTAAATAAAAGCTTAGAACTGAATTATTCTTAAAAATGAATCCAGGCCTGTCCTGCTATGTTTGTTTTTTGAGTTTTCTGTGCTTCCCTTTCCTTTTTCACCTTAGGACTTTCTCCTTACAAGTCTCTTCCCCAGGGGCACCCCAGGCAGCCTCCCTTTCTGTCTACCCCCACCTCTAACCTTGAGGACACAGGCAGGGGTGGAAATGAAGCACGAGGTGGGGGTGGATTCACATTCCCTGAAGCCCCAGAGCCCTGAACTCCTCTAGAAGTCCTGTCCTCAGCGCAGATTCATCCTCCTGGGTGGAGACCCGAGTCCCCTCCTCTGTTGACACTGCCCTGCACTCTGGATCCCCAGGTGGCTCCTGCTCCAGCCAGGCTCACAAAGCTGCAGGGATGTGTGTCCTCCCTGAAAAGCCAATGACTAACCCGGTCACTAACATGTTCCCTTGAAGGACGAGGAGGTCCTGTATCTCCCCAGGCCCAGCCTCATCCCCATCTCTCCCTTGCCCTCCGTATTTCCTGTTGACTTTGCATGTAGTACAACTAACCAGCTTTGTTTCATGCCCCTCTTCTCAATCCTGACCTGCAGGGTTCAGCCCCATCCCCAAGGGCTTACCCACCTGCCCAGGTGTATGTGCACACCTGGCAGGCCCACCCCAGAGGCACATGGTGCAGGGGCACAGCTGGTGCGTGGAGGGTCTGCCCCACTGAGGGACCAGGGCAGAAGAAGGAGAGGACACAGCCCTTGTATTCACAAAGTCATCTATTCCTTCTCCAGCCCAGTGGAAGACGCCATTTGATCCTCGCCGTACTTATGACTCAGAGTTCCTCGTGAGCAAGAACAAGACGGTGCAGGTGCCCATGATGACCCTTGGCCTGGAAACCCCTTACTTCCGGGATGAGGAGCTGGGCTGCACGCTGGTGGAGCTCATGTACACCAGCAACGACAGCGCCCTCTTCATCCTCCCTGACGAGGGCAAAATGCAGGACCTGGAAGCCAAGCTGATCCCGGAGACGCTGACGAGGTGGCGGAACTCCCTGAAGCCCAGGTGACTGTCCCCAGGACCCAGAGCTGTGGGTTCAGCTGCTGTCTTGGTCCTTCCCCCTCTTCCTGGACTCCTGACGCCCAGCAACAGGGCCTCAGGAATGTCCGGGGGCAGGACAATGGTGGGAGAACCTGTTCTGAGATGACTTTGCCATTTGCTAACTTAGGGATTTTGGGGCAAAATTTTTCCTTCCATAGGATGATGACATCAGAGGAAGGGAGAGCAAGGGGACTGAGGGTTCCTCTCACATCAACATGTATTGAGTCAGGAGGATCCTCAACAGAACACCCAACGCTCATGCAGTTCTCTCTTTGGCTCCGCCTTTCGACGGTGGAGAGGAAGGGATAGAATCGGGATCAGGTGAGGGCTCAAGTGAGACAGGCTCCGAGGACCAGCTTTACACTGTCTTTCCATCATAGTCACTCATTTATTCATTTATCCACTTAGCACTGGTTGAATTAATTAATGAAGATCATGTTATGTCTAAGGGAATAATTTGGATCCTGAGTCAGCAAGTTCAGTTCAGTCGCTCAGTCGTGTCCGACTCTGCAACCCCATGAATCCCAGCACGCCAGCCTCCCTGTCCATCACCAACTCCCGGAGTTCACTCAAACTCACATCCATTGAGTCGGTGATGGCATCCAGCCATTTCATCCTCTGTCGTCCCCTTCTCTTCCTGCCCCCAGTTCCTCCCAGCATCAGAATCTTTTCCAGTAAGTCAACTCTTCACATGAGATGGCCAAAGTACTGGAGTTTCAGCTTTAGCATCATTCCTTCCAAAGAAATCCCAGGGCTGATCTCCTTCAGAATGGACTGGTTGGATCTCCTTGCAGTGCAAGGGACTCTCAGCAAATAAAACACTAAATTCCCCACCTTCATGGCACTTAATTTGTAATTGGGGGAGACAGATAAAAAATAAATAACTAAATAATTTTTGTACTCAGAGAGATGGGAAATGGTGAGGTGAGGGAAAATAAAGGAAAAAGAGAAGGAAAATTGGACCCAGGGGTAGTTTGTGATTATAATTAGGATAGCCCTTAGGTGATGTTTGAGGTGAGGGACTGAGTCAAGTGGATATCGTGGGAAAAGCATTGCTGACCAAAGGAACAGCCAGTGCAAAGCCCCTGAGGCAGGAGCAAGTCTGGTGTGGTTGAGGATTTGTGAGGCCAGAGCAGGAGAGCAGAGGGAATGAGGGGGGAAGCTGGGCGAGGTCGGGGTCCTTGGGGAGGACTAAGGTCACCCAAGGCCGTGCAGACCCCTTGACTCCCCCACCGTCTAAGGGAAATGGAAATTCATCACAAGGTTTTGAGTCAACAAGTAAAAGATCTGAGTGATGTTTTAGAAGAACCACCCAGGGTGCCAAGTGGAGAGCAGATGGCAGAGGACATGCATGGAGGCAGGGAGGCCACCTGGAGCCCAGTGGGGGTCACCCAGGGGAGGGCGCTGAGGGCTGGACCAGGATGAGCAGGAAGCGTGGGGAGGGGTCAGGCTCTGGGTAAACTGAGGGTAGACACACAGGCCAGGAGGTGGGATTCAGGAGACAGATCTAAGGGGGACAAGAGGGAGAGGCATGCTGGGCCAGGGTCTGCAGGGGTGGGTAGGGAGGGGGTGCGAGCAGCCATGGGGGGGACACCCCACAGTTTAAGGGAAGTCGGAGCCTCCTCATACTTGGCATCTAAGACCAGATAGCCTGACAAGAGTCTTAAGGGAAATACAGAGAGAGAGAGAGAGGCCTCGGGGTGGGAGACAGCATCTCTTGCTCCAAGAACCTGCTGGCGGCTCTGCTCAGAAGCTGAAGCTGTCCTGTCCTCAACTGGGATGGCAAGATGGAGACCCTGAATTGGATGATTCATGTCCCCAAGTCCCCTGACTGCAGCCACCAGCCCCCCATGTCGCCTCCAAGCCCCTTTCAGCTCCTTCCTTCCTTGCCGCTCACACTCAGGCCGCCCTTGTGCTGTGGAGCAGCCCCTCTGCTTCCCACATTCCTGCAAGTGCATCCACCTCCTCCTAGGCTCCTCTTCACCCAGTCACATCCATCCCCTCCCCTGGGACTCAGGCTCCATGCCACCTCCTGCAGGAAGCCTTCCTGATGCCTGTGGAGCAGCCTCCCGGGCACAATCTCCTAGCAACTGTGAAATCCCTGTTGGAGGAGGGTATTTTCCTTGCCTGCAACCTTGCAGGGGAGAGGCGAGGACCTTTGTGGGCAACACCACAGCCCCAGCCCTAGGGACATTGGACTCTTGCAGTCAGGAATGCATAATTAGGAATTAAGGAGAGCTAGCCTGAGGGGTCTAGACACTGAGGAAGAAAGTTTATCTTTCCAGTGTTAAGGAGGTGGTTGGAGATGAAACCGCAAAAGATCAAACTGTGAGGTAAAAGAAAGGAAGACACTGTCCAGCGTGAGTTCAAGTTTATCTTTCTCATTCCCTAGACATATACATCAACTCAGCCTGCCAAGGTTTTCCATCTCCAGCTACTATCAGCTGAAAGACATCCTTTCCCACCTGGGTATGAAGAATATCTTCACCAGCAATGCGGACTTCTCAGGAATCACAGATGACCACAAGCTGGCAGTTTCCCAGGTAAGTCTAAACTTTGGACAATTCATTCTTTTTTATAGGAGCTTAAATGAGGGCAGACAGGCAGATGTTTGGCTAATTCTGAATTTGCAAATTCACTGAATTTCTGATAAATCAATCACCCTCCCCAGGACTGGGTTACAATCATATTGGGAGTTGTCCCCAACTTCCCTGAAATATAATGTGACCAGGAGTCCATCATTGGGAAAGAATTCCCCTGGAGTGGAATCAGTGGGGGACCCCGTGCCAAGCTCTACTTTTCATGCCTGAAGAGGCAAATAGTTAAGGTCCTGTGGCCCTCAGTTTTTTTCATCTACAAAATATGGTGATAGTTCTTACCCAGCATGAAGAAACTGGCAGAGCAGGTAAGAGGTACTAACAATGGCTCAGGGCCATCGTGATGAATATATACTAAGAGCAGGAGAGAAGGACACCAGGGGTCCTGGTACTGCCATCCTAGAAGCAGAGAAGTTAGAATGAATGGGGGTGGCTGGGCAGCCCTGCAGTCTCCCCTGCACCCCACCTGCCAGAGGGCCTGGTAAAGGAGACACAGGGGCCACAGGGCCTTGTGGTCCAGGGCTGGGAAGCCAATCCTAGGCAAAGTAGCTGAGGGCTCAGGGACACGTCAGCTGGAGCCACCGTGGTGCAGAAAGCAGTGCAGCTCATCTGCAACTTCAGCATGAAGGGCTGTGGATGGTTCCCTGCAAGAAAAGTGCCTCAATCTGGCCCTCTCCCTACACTAGGGGGTGCTTGGGGGACAGCAGAGTCTGTGGACTCAGACAGAGAGGGATCCAGGTCCAGGAGCCCCTGCTCTTTGCCTCTCTGACCCTGGGCCCAGGACTCTCATCTTCACTTTTTACATCCATGCATCACAACGGCAAACCAGCTGATAGTTGGATGGGAAGACAGACAGATTGAGCAGGTTGACAGTGCAATGACAGACCAGGAGCAGGTGGATGAATGTCGGTCCCCAGAGGCTCTCACACCCTGCCTCCCCTGTCTCCAGTGGGTAATGTTCTGGCGTCCCCACAGGTGGTCCACAAGGCCGTGCTCGACGTGGGCGAGGAGGGCACGGAAGGAGCTGCTGTCACAGCTATCAGAATGATGACTTCATCCTTGCACACATTAACTGTCAGTTTCCACAGGCCCTTTCTGATTTCCATATTCTGCAAAGACACTCAGAGCATCATCTTTTTGGCCAAAGTCACCAACCCCAAGGAAGCCTAGAGCGCCCCTCCTCCCTAAGGAGCTGGGTGCCCAGGTCCCTGGGAGCAGCCTGGCCCTCTGCTCATCCTTGGAAGATGACAGCAACAATGCTAGGGGCTCCAGGTGCACAGAGGCTGTATGTCCTGGTGACAAGGAGCCTCTGAGCCACAGAACAACAATAAAGCCCCTTCCTTGGACTGGATGCTTTCCTGTGCGCCACTGCCCTGCTGCTGGGCCCCAAGGCCAAGCCTTCCAAGCTACCACACACGTTCAGCCCACCCCACCTCTGGACCCCTCTGCCTCGGCCTCACCAGCGGCCCCGGAGCAGGCTTTGCGCCTCTGACCAAGCCCACTGGACCTCAGGACTAGAAGTGGGAGGGGTCCCGGGGGCTCTGGGTCCAAGTCAAGGTTCACTCCTTCCTCCCCAGGGCCTGGGATGTGCCCTGGTGCTCACTTGCAGGGGCTCCGACCCTGACCTCTTCTGGCACATGCCCCTGGACCCCTCCTTCCTGCAGCTGAGCTGGGCCTCCTTCCCAAGGATCACCCCTCTGCCCCCCAGCACCCCAACCTGGGAGAACAGCTACTTCAAGGTTCCCAGCTGAGCTCCTCCACCTCCTGGCCAATTCCACCTCCTCCCGTGACAGAGGATCCCCATCAGCCGCCAATATGGTGCTCCTAGGAGTGAAAGAGCAATAGACACATGATGTGTAATAAGAGCAACACACAGACCTTCATCCCCCTGATGTACTGGGGCTGTGAGATCCCCAGGGAGAGCACACGGTAACGATGACGTCATCCACAACTGACGTCTCTTGGAGGAGATCTCTCTTCCAAACAAGCTGCTGAGACCTCTACCTGGAATAACCCATTTATGTCACATGAGATGCTTGCTGTTACTCATCCCATTTTACCAATGGGGAAACTGAGGAACAGAGAGGCTCAGTAATTCCCCCACAGCTAGAAATTACTCCCAGCAAGATATTATCCCAACCAGATGGATGTCAGAGGAACACTCTAAACCACAAAGCCACTCGGCCCACAGAGATTTTTGCAGCAACGGCCCTCATGGGACTTAGAATATAATGGGGAAGATGAGTGATGAACAAAGGGATTGGAGGCTGAGAGGGGAGGACCAGGCTCAGCGGGAAGTCAGGGAAGGCTTCCTGGAGGAGGGGATTGCAGAGCTGCCAGCAGAGGAAAGGTAGAAAGTTGTGGGTGAACAGAGAGCAGTGTCGCCAGCAAGAGAAAATGTGAGGGGGGCATTTTCAAGAAAGGGAAAGAAATTGGACACAACTGGAGCAGAAAGTGAGGGGTGGCAGGGAGCATGGGGCCGTGGCGGAGGCACTAGAGAACCCGGGGCCTGGGACTCGGCAAGGGTTCTGGGAAATTCCGTAGGGTCCTAGGCAGCTTTAAAGGGGTTTAAACAGAGGGTTGATGTGAGGAGATTTGCATGGTTCCCAGGAGGCAGCGAAGAGATCTGCTCAGGGGAAGTTCAGGAGAGAATCAGGCAGGAGGAAAGCATCAGGATTGATCCTCCCAGGATGGACAGATGAGCGCGGATGGAAGGAGGTCCCCTAAGCTGAGTGCCAAGGGGTGCAAAGAGGAGGACACCCCAAAAGGCAAGGCACCAGGGGGAGGAACAGAGTGGGGAGGAGTGGGGAGCCAGGGAGGAAAGCCGTCACCCCAGGACCACAGGAGAGGCAGACAATGGACAGGGAAGAGGAGTGAGGGGTAAGGGGAGAATGAGTGGTTCCTGGGATGCAGTGATCTAAAGCCACAGAGGGGCAGAGCAAGGACAAGGTGAGCAGAATGAGGGAAGCCCTGCCCTGACTGGAAGGCAAGAGAAGGAGAGCTAAGAGGGGGTACAGTCAATTTTTCTAGAGTTTAGACTTCAGCCTGGCAAGAGCTGGGCTGACGTTGGCTTGTGTGTTATAAAGATGCTGCTAGTTCTTTGGGTCTGTTTGTGTGAGCTTAGGAGAGATTCAGGGGGTGGGGTGACCAGCCACAAGGCTGCAGCATGGCACAGTCCTAAGGGATAGTTATTAGATGTGGCTTGACAGCACCGCTAACCCGGGGCTGCACAGGAAGAACCCAGGGGGCTGGTGCCCAGAATCCCTGGAGAGAGCCGAGTGCCTGGGATGGAGGAGGTGGGAGGGAATCCTGACCAGTGGAGGATGAGAGTTAAGGTCAAGACTTCTCCCGTGAGGGACAAGTGGGTTTCCTGATAGGATGCTCTGGTGTCTCCTTAGCTCCAAGGCCTCTGCTGATTTCCAGCGTAGGAGCCAACATCACATGCTAAGTGATATTTGCCCTGCGGGTGGGGTAGGGGGAAGCCTGAGATGGGACAGAGGGGACCATGATGTCTTGCAGATCTGCCAGGCTCCGCAAGGGGTTCCCTGATGTCTGATTCCAGGAAATCCTGGTGCTTACCCATCAGAGTCATGGGCTCTCTGTCTCCCTCCTTAGCATCCTCCTTGTGGAGTTTGAGATGCCATCTGCAGGGCTGAGGATGGAGGTGGAGAGGCCTGAAAACATGGCCCAGAGAGACATGCAGTCATGCGTCTGAGACTCAGTGTGGGAGGACACAGTCTAGGGCAGAAAGAGTTGAGGGTGAGAGACGTGGGGTCACCGGAATGGGCACAAACAGTCTGAGGGTGTCAGTGAGATGGAGAAAGCCCACTCTGCCCTGTGGCACAAGGGTGGGCCTCCTTGGCCCTCAGTTTCCTCATCGACAGTGGGATAACAGTAGAGTGTGCGTGTGAGAGAGTGTGCGTGTGTACATGCATGAACATGTGTGAGAAGATAGGAGGTCACTGAAATGATTCTTCCAGAGTCGGATGGCTCCAGAGGAAATACGAACATCCCGAGTCTTTCTCTTGAGAATTAACTCCTCTCCTGCCTGAATGCTGGTGATCATAGCTCTTTGCCCCTTGGCCAGGGCCACCTGGCATTACCCTGGAGGAGACTGTGAGCTGCCCCAGCTCAGGGCTGTGACCCTCCTGTCCTGGGTCCAGGTGTGCAAGGAGCCAGTACCACAGCCCAGGAGGCATCTGCACCCAGGTCTGGGTGTTCCTGGAGGGGGATGAGCAGCTTTTTTTTTTTTTTTTAATGCAGCAGAAAAGTTAGTGTGTACTCAACAGAGAGAGTGTTTGCAAAACTTTTACAGCTTGAAAGCCTTCTGCTCCCCGAGCTGGCCTGATGGCAGGGGTGGCACACAGGTGGCCTCCAGCCTGAGTGCAGAAGCAGGGTGAGCATGCGTTAATGGGTGTGAGCCAGATTCCACCTGCTCCCAGTTTTGTTTACTGCCAGTTCAGTTCAGTCGCTCAGTCATGTCTGATGCTTTGCAGCCCCACGGACTGCAGCACGTCAGGCTTCCCTATCCATCACCAACTCCCAGACTTTGCTCAAACTCATGTCCATTGAGTCAGTGATGCCATCCGAACATCTCACCCCTCTTTTGTCCCCTTCTCCTCCAGCCTTCAATCTTTCCCAGCATCAGGGTCTTTTCCAAGGAGTCAGTTCTTTGTATCAGGTGGCCGAAATATTGCAGTTTCAGCTTCAGCATCAGTGCTTCTAATAACTATTCAGGACTGATTTCCTTTAGAACTGACTGGTTTGATCTCTTTGCAGTCTGAGGGACTCTTAAGAGTCTTGTTTCCCATGACTTATTTTTACTCTGCTCATCTACTGCCTGGACATAAACACACACAGTCTCAGTTTTCCTTGACTTGTCAGGATCTTCAGTTCTTTCTCTTGATGTTTGCTTGATGTTGTAAAGGGAAGGAACGCAAGGGTTATGATGATATGCACGGCATCCACACCTTCCCTCCTTCCTTCATTCACTCTTGAGCCCCCATTTCATGCTGAGGATGCATTAAGCACTGGGAAACAAACCACAGTGTCCCCCTCAAGGACTTCTGGTCTTCATGGAAAAATTCAGGCATTGCAAAAATAGAGAGGATGACATAAACTCACATACATATCAGCAGCTTCAGTCATTATTAACATGGGGCCAATACAATTATTCCCTGCCTCCTAACCCTTTCCCTCTTTGGGATCTGTTTTGTAGCAAATCTTACACATCTTGTTATTTTAATCATAAGAATTTTAAAAATACTTAAAATGGCATATCATGCTTAAAAATAAGCATGCTGCTGCTGCTGCTAAGTCGCTTCAGTTGTGTCCAACTCTATGCGACCCCATAGACAGCAGCCCACCAGGCTCCCCCTCCCTGGGATTCTCCAGGCAAAAACACTGGAGTAGTTGCCATTTCCTTCTCCAATTCATGAAAGTGAAAAGTGAAAGTGAAGGCGCTCTGTCGTGTCCGACCCTTAGCGACCCCATGGACTGCAGCCCACCAGGCTCCTCTGTCCATGGGATTTTCCAGGCAAGAGTACTGGAGTGGGGTGCCATTGCCTTCTCCGAAAAATAAACCTAAGTCCTTAATATTATCAAATATCAAGTTATCACTACCCTGATGGGTGCCTAAACTTAAAAAACAAATTCTTTTTAAATTAGGACTCAAGCAATGTCTACACAATGTCTACACAAGGCATCTAATTTAATTGAAGTGAAATTTGCATAACATAAAATTAACCATTTTAAAGTATAAAATTTAATGATGATTGTCACATTCACAATGCTGTGAAACTATCGTGTTTTTGTTTTTTTTTTTTTAGTTTCTAACAATTTTAATCACCCTCAAAGGAAATCCCATACCTTTTAAGCTCTCACTCCCCATTATACCCTTTCCCCAGGGCATGGTAACTACTAATATGATTTTGATATCTCTGGATTTAACATCTGGATATTTTATATAAAGGGAATAATACAATACGTGGCCTTTGGTGACCAGCTTCTTTCACGTATCATAATGTTTTCAAGATTCATCCACGTTGCATGTGTATCAGTATTTCGTATCTTTCTGTGGCTGAAGAGTGTTCCATTGTCTGAGTATATGGCACTGTGTTTATCTATTTGTCACTTTGCTGATCGTTTTGCTCTTTTAGGTTTCTGGGGTATTATAAATAAGCTGCTTTAGACAGTCATGTGTACACTGTTATGTGGGCACATTTTCATTTTCCCTGGGTGTGCACATAGGCATGGAACTGCTGGCTCATGTGCTCATTCTACATTTAGCTCTTTGAAGAACCACCAAACCAATTTCTAGAGCAATTGCATCATTTTACTTTCTCACCAGCAATGTACGATGGGTTCATTTCTCCATATCCTTGACAACACGTGTTGTTTAGGATCTATTATTATTGTTAATGTATCCCTCCTAGATTTGAGGTAGTGTTTACTGTAGTTTTGATTTGCATTTCCGTAAGGGTGAATGATGGGTTTCTCAGGCAGCGCTAGCGGTGAAGAACTCGCCTGCCAACGCAGGAGACCTAAAAGAGGTGAGTTTGATCCCTGGGTCGGAAGATCCACTGGAAGAGGGCATGGCGACCCACTCCAGTATTCTGGCCTGGAGAATCCCATGGGCACAGCAGCCTGCTGGGCTATAGTCCTGCTATAGTTTTAGTCACAAGAAGGGATTAGTGATATGACTGGGGTAGATCTTCTAACTTTCTATTTGTTTTACATTTGATCCATCTGTAGTTTGTTTTGTTTTTCCTCTTGCTGTATTTTTGGATTATTTGAGGAGTTTTCATATTTTTGTTTCACTCAGCTGTTGGATTAAAACTTATACTTCTTAGTTTGTGTATTTTTTCAGTGTATTGAGAATGTACAATAAATCTTTAACTCATCAATACGTATCTGATAATACTATATCACTTCAAGTAAAGTATAAAACCTTATCTCAGTATTCTTGTTTTTTCCTCCCTTTTATCCCATGTGCTCTTGTTCTCTTTTCTGTAATTTACATGTGTTAAATCCCATAATACATTGCAACTTTAATTTTCTACACACAGTAATTGCCCATCAAAGAGATTCACAATCAGGAAAAAAAAAAAAAACACTTTTATTTATTTTTGGCACTCTTTATTCCTCTGTACGGGCTTCCCTGGTGGCTCAGAGGTTAAAGCATCTGCCTGCAATGTGGGAAACCTGAGTTCAGTCCCTAGGTTGGGAAGATCCCTGAAGGAGGAAATGGCAACCCACTCCAGTATTCTTGCCTGGAGAATCCCATGGACGTAGGAGCTTGGTGGGCTACAGTCCACGGGTCGCAGAGTCGGACACGACTGAGCGACTTCACTTCACTTCACTTCATTCCTCTGTACAAATTTTTATTTGCCTGTTTACCTTCTGTCCCAAGAACTTGCTTTAACATTTTTTGTAATGCAAGTATACTGGTAATGATTTGTCTAAGATTTTGTTTGTCAAAAGAAATCAATACTTTGCCTTCAATTAAAAAATGTTTTTGCTGGTTATACAAATGTCATCTTATAAATCAACAATCATTTCTCGTTATTGTCTCTCACAATTTTGGCATGCAATTCTGATTGGGCTCA
>NW_024070479.1:0-12773 GCF_014754425.2 Oryx dammah
AGCTGGGAGGTGGCCCCTGCCCTTCCCTCCCCCCGGCTGCCCCCACTCCAGGGATGAGGACCAGAAGGGGCAGCCCTGGGTCTGGGGGGATAGGGGCTCCTTTGGTGAGACGCAGAAGCAAGGCTGCAGGATGCCTCTCACTGTCCCCAGTTCACAGACCCAGCACGTGTGGGCGCAGTTTGGATGCAGGGGGTCCAGAGGGCCTGGTGTGGACAGAGAGGAGCACACAGTACTTGCGCCCCAGGAGGGCACCCGGGCTGGGAGCAGCCGCCCCGCCTTCTCTTTATTTCACCCATTCTCTCCGTTCCGCCATCCCCTGGGAATCACCGTCTCCCTTCAGACCAAGCAGAGCAGGGGGACGGCAGAGCAGAGAAGGGGACCGACTGGGGATTGAGTAGGAGCCCCCGACCATGGGCTGCCCGGGGGGTCAGCGATCACTGTTCCGGCGCAGGGCGGCGTGGCCCCGCAGGGAGCAGTGCATCTCTGTGAAGGTCAGTGAGCCCACGACGATGGCACATGGGCCAGCGGGATGGAAGCCGAACCTCTGGTAGAAGGGCACCAGCGCGTCCTCGCACATGAGCACGGCCCGGTACACGGCCGGCTGGGCACCCACGTGGTGCAGGTAGCGCCAGAGCAGGACGGAACCCTTGCCCTGCTGCCGGAAGCTGCGGTGCACGGCCAGCGCGTGCAGGTGGGCGGTGCGGCCCCCGGGCCTGTGCAGCGCCAGCGACTCCTGGGCCGAGGGGCAGACACGAGTCAGGGTCGTCTCTGTGCACCCCAAACCACCCCTGCTGGGCCAAGAGCAGCTGCCCCGAGAGTCTCCAGTCAGCCCCCTTCTACCCAAGTTAGGAGCTGTGTCCCCAGCCCCTTTGTGGTCCCCTTCAGGAGAGCCTTGACCCCCAAAGGACTGGGCTCTCTTGCCAGGAGAGGACGCACCATGAGCTCCCGTGTTGGATCTGGAGGAAGACATCCCAGCCTCCCACTCCTCCCCCATCTTCTGCCTCCATGGGAAATGGTCTCCTCCTTTCTTGAGGCCTTCCCGGGACCTTCACCCCCATCCTCACCTGAGTAAGTCTCTCCTCGTCCCACAGGGAGCCGATGATGAAAGCCACGAGGCGGCCCTCCATGAACCAGCCCAGGGACAGCTCAGGACACACGGTCAGGAAGTGCCGGACCTCGTCCAGATTCAGGGGGCAGTTGCCAGAGACAGAGATGAAGGCTGCGTCAGGAAGTGCGAGTGGGTGACCTCCAGTCCACTGAGCATCTGCTCGGATGCTGGGTGGGCTCCCCGGGTCCCCAGGCCTCCCCTGGGAAAGCATGGGATTCAGGGCTGCTCTTCCCCCCAGTCTCCTGAAACACACATGTGCTCCTGCACACGCACAAAACACACCGTCAGACACTCTGGGGGCCTGTCTGCCAAGGACAGGGGACTCCAGGGTCTTCTCCCCAAGGGCAACAGCGGCAGAGTTCGGCAGAGTCCCGGACCCTGGGGGGCCAGGGGGCTGCTCACCCTCTCGCTCAATCTCAAACACGCCGGCAGCGTCCTCTGGGGTGAGGCAGCGGAACTCGTTGGCGGGGAGTGTGTGGCACCGCTGGCGGCCTGGGGACCCTGGGATCCCAGAGGGCAGGTGCAGAGGTGAGGACTTCAGACAGTGGACGCTCGGCGTGGACATCCTGGGTGCGGCTGCCACCCAGGGGGTCCCCAGCTTCAGAAAGGGCCTGTGTGACCAGGAGGGTCCCTCCGCACCTGTGGGAGAAGGGCCATGGTCAGGGGGCTGGTCCTCATCTCCCAGGGGGCCATCTAGGGTGATGGCACCTCTTGCCTCTGTTGCAGGAGACCTGGAGTGGGGAGTCTGGGCGCTAGGGCAGAGCGGGCATGTAGGGCATCGATTCCTCCTGCCTTGTGCCTGCTCTGGCTCCCTGGGCCCCTTTCTGTCTGTCTCCCTGACCCCCATCTATGTGCAGATCCAGCTGTGCCTCCATTACGAAGCCTGTAATCTGGGAGTTGCCCTCCCCACCCTCCTCCACCTTCTCTCCCCTTGTCTCCAAGCCCCAAGCAGGGGACTCCTGTTCCTGGGAGCCTGTGAAAGGATCCCACTTACCAGGACCACAGGGCCAGTTACCCTAGAGGCTGTCCTTGGGCTCAGGAGCCAGGGAAACCCAGGACCTGCTTTTGTAGCAGGTGTGGCCGGGCAGCGCATGACAGTGTCCTCAGAGATTTCTAAGGTAATGACCCACCTCCACGTCACTGCAGGCAAGACAAAGCCAGCAGGGCTGTGCCCTGTCCCCAACCTCTGAGGACAAAACCTTAGGCTGGCATGCAGGACACAGAGGGAATTACAGCAGCTGATGAGGCTCCAGGGGTTGGGGAAAAGATCACTTGGGACCGCTCAAAAACAAAAGTCAACCGAGTCCATTCTAAGATCAAATTGGCTTTATTCAGGGATTCATGAGTCAGAAAACTAAAATCATAGCATCTGGTCCCATCACGTCATGGGAAATAGATGGGGAAACAGTGGAAAGAGTGTCAGACTTTATTTTTTAGGCTCCAAAATCACTACAGATGGTGATTGCAGCCATAAAATTAAAAGACACTTACTCCTTGGAAGGAAAGTTATGACCAACCTAGATAGCATATTAAAAAGCAGAGACATTATTTTGCCAACAAAGGTCCGTCTAGTCAAGGCTATGGTTTTTCCAGTGGTCAGGTATGGATGTGAGAGTTGGACTGTGAAGAAAGCTGAGCACTGAAGAATTGATGCTTTAGAACTGTGGTGTTGGAGAAGACTCTTGAGAGTCCCTTAGACTGCAAGGAGGTCCAACCGGTCCATCCTAAACGAGACCTGTCCTGGGTGTTCATTGGAAGGCCTGATGCTAAAGCTGAAACTCCAGTACTTTGGCCACCTCATGCAAAGAGTTGACTCATTGGAAAAGACCCTGATGCTGGGAGGGATTGGGGGTAGGAGGAGAAGAGGACGACAGAGGATGAGATGGCTGGATGGCATCACCGACTCGATGGACATGAGTTTGAGTAAACTATAGGAGTTGATGATGGACAAGGAGGCCTAGTGTGCTGCGATTCATGGGGTCGCAAAGAGTCGGACACGACTGAGTGACTGAACTGAACTGAACATGAGTCAAGCACCATCCCACCTGGCAAATAGAAAGGACTTCCAGGGCTTCCCTGGCAGCTCAGTGGTAAAGGCAGCAGACACAGGTTCGACCCCTGATCCGGGAAGATCTCACTTGCCAGGGAGCAACCAAGCGCCTGCATCACAACTGCTGAGCCTGTGCTCTAGAGGCTGGGAACTGCAACCACTGAGCCCAGGCAGCCTGGAGCCCCTGCTCTGCAACAAGAGAAGCCCCCGCAACGAGAGGCTCGTGCACCACAACTAGAGACAGCCCGCGTGCACCGACGAAGACCAAGCACAGTCATAAAGAAGCAAATAAATATTTAGAAAGGTGTTCCCAAGAGTTGTACAAAACCGGAGACCTTCAAAGGCTGAAGGGACCAGGAACGAGGAGAGAGCTGAGGAATTCCTTGATGGTCCAGCGGCTGAGCCTCGGCTCTTTCACTACTGGGGCCTCAGTTTCAATCCCTGGTCGAGGAACTAAGATCCAGCAAACCAAATGGTGCAGCCCCAAAATTAAAAAAATATATATTTTTTAAATGAAAGAGCAGATGAGGTCTATCAGGAAAAGTACGTCACTAATGGTGACCGGGAAATTCCAGATTGACTGGTTTAGTATTCCAGACCTGAGAGAGGCAGAAGCTGCCAAGAAGTTAGGTATTAAAACCTCAGTTTGGTGCGGCTTAGCACTAGGGACTCCATTTTGGGCCTGTCATCGATTTCTAAACAGTGTTAAGCCTCAGGGGTCAGGCTCTAACCTCTGCTCTGGTGTTCACTGGTTGGCTGGGGCGTCACCCTCTGTCCCCTGGGGACCTAGGCGCACCCTTCTCTGAGGGTCCTTCCAGCCCTGGCAGCCCAAGATTGCTGCAATTATAGCGCTTGATACCTGCTGAACCCTGGATCAGAGTCTCCTTTAATCCACATGACAGCTCCGCCCAGTGGGTATGAACTCCATGTCAGAGAGAGGGAAACCGAAACTCAGAGACGTGAGGTGACCTGTATGTCACCCCCAGGGCTGCTAGGCCCCCTCGATTTTCACAGCTGTGACCGGTTCACAGCTTCGCATCTCTCCTCGTCATCAGTGTCCTCCAGTCAGGGTCTGCCAAGCAAAGGGAGCTAGTGAGCCACCTGTCAGCTCAAATCTGGTTCTCAGATGGGCAGGTGGGACCAGTGAGCCTGGAGACACACACATGGCTGTAACTGCGCTGTTCAGACCTTGCTGTGTCCACAGGGACAAGCCTCTGAAAGGGCTCCATCACTGACTGACCCATCACTGAAGCCCTGTCCACGTACATTACCTCCTCCATGGTGTAGGTAACCAAGGTCTGGTTCTGCGTGTGCACCTCTTTCTGAGCGCTCTGGGGAAGATCTCCAAAGACAGGATGTGTGTGCTAAGTCACTTCAGTCGTGTCCGACTCTTGTGACCCTGTGGAATGTAGCCCACCAGGCTCCTCTGTCCATGGGATTCTCTAGACAAGAATACTGGAGTGGGTTGCCATGCCCTCCTCCAGGGGATCTTTCCGACCCAGGGATGGAGCCCAGGTCTCCTGCATTGGCAGGCGTGTTCTTTTGCCACCTCGGAGGATCAGTGCCTGTCGGGGGGTGGGGCTTTTTAAAAAATCCCAGCTGTACCCCAAGCGGCATGCAGGATCTTAGTTCCCTGATCAGGGATGGAACCTACGCCCCCCTGCAGTGGAAGCTCAGAGTATTAACCACTGGACCACCAGGGAAGTCCCCTCAAAGGGAGCTTTGGGGGAGGTGCTGGAAATGTAACGTTACGTTCTTAAATTTAACTTGTGTGATTTTGTGCATATTTGTTCTACTTGTTTACTTAAATATCCGGAAGACTACTTCACCTAGCAGGTCCACTCCAGAGTTCCTGGTCTCCCTTGGCCTCACCCCATGCCCAGGGCTCCCCTCTGGTCTTAGTATCTGACGTGAGCTTTCCCTCTTGAATCTAGAGTCTCAGCAAACTGCCTCCTGCTCCCCTCTCCTCTGCTGCTACCCCAGCCCCTGTCAGGCCAGCAGATGGCCCCTGGCTTCCTTTTCCACCCCCAACGCACTCCCCTCCTGCAGCTCTCAGCCCCTCCCTAGCCAGCACCCAGCCCTGTCCTTCATTGACACACACCGCCTGCCCTATTGGCCCTGAGCTTCTACTCCCGCACAGCAGAGCTGACCCCTGTCCACACACCACAGGAGCCCCTGCTCTCACCAGGATCTGGGAGGCACTCCAGTGCTGGCCCAGCCAGATGCTGCTGGGCCCACCTGGCCCTGATGCTGGAGTGACCTCAGATCAGCCCAGGTGCCCCCACACCCTTTCACCCAGGGCCCCTCTGCTGTCTGAGGCCCAGCAGAACCCCCAGAGCTCACATGACCCCTGCTCACCCCACCTGCCACTGGGCAACTTCCTGTCTTTCCCCTTCAGGGGACTCACGACTGACTTTTCAGGACTGACCAGAAGACTTCCTCAGGTTTGGCCTTCACACCTGCTGGGAGGAACATGTCCAGGACCTGAGCTGGGCACCCCTACCTCCAGCCTGGGGTCCCAGAAAAGGCCTCCTCTGACAGGGGCTTCCCAGTGGCTCAGTGGCTAAAGAATCTGCCTGCCAAGCAGGAAGACGTGCGTTCCATCCCTGGGTTGGGAAGATACCCTGGAGAAGGAAATGGCAACCCACTCCAGTATTCTTGCCTGGAGAATTCCAGGGACAGAGAAGCCTCACGGGATACAGCCCATGGGGTTGCAGAGTCAGAAACCTCTTAGCCACTAAACAACAAAGCTCTTCTTAGATCCTGTGGCTCCACCTTGCCCCCTGGTGGCTGATCACAACAGCCTGGAGCCTTGAAGAAATGCAGGCTGTTGAATGCACCTCTTTTGTTGGGACACCATATGGCCTATGCTTTCTGGAAAACCCATCTAGGCACACGGATCCTCAGAGAACAAGACCAGTAGGATACAAAACGCAGCTAAACTGGGGCACGGCTCCCATGGTGGGCAGGAAAGCACAGGGAAGGGTGATCACGAGGCCTCTCTCCTGGTCAAGAGGAAGAAAATGACAATGCCCCATTGCAGGGAGAGGGTGATGGGAACAAAGGTGAGGGTGCCCTCTGCAGTGAAATCAACATCAAGAGTGACAGCAATGAAAATCTGCTGTGGTTCTTTTTGCCCTAGCCCCAAAGCATGCGGGTTCTTAATTCCCTGACCAGGTATTGAACCCAAGTCCCCTGAAGTGGAAACGCAGAGTCTTACCCACTGGGCTGCCAGGGAATTCCCTACTGAGGTATTTCAGATCACTAGACTCACTAGTCAGAGAAGGCAATGGCACCTCACTCCAGTACTCTTGCCTGGAGAATCCCACAGACGGAGGAGCCTGGTGGGCTACAGTCCACGGGGTCACTAAGAGTCGGACATGGCTGAGCGACTTCGCTTTCACTTTTCACTTTCATGCATTGGAGAAGGAAATGGCAACCCACTCCAGTGTTCTTGCCTGGAGAATCCCAGGGACAGGGGAGCCTGGTGGGCTGCCATCTATGGGGTCGCACAGAGTCGGACACGACTGAAGTGACTTAGCAGCAGCAGCAGATTTGCTAGTGATGTTTCCTCCTCATCCCCTGGGCTGTAATTGAATTTGTCAACCAAGGAAGTAGCCTCAGGTGATGTCAGTTAAGTCTGTCCAATTTAGTAAATAAAAATGCAGGACACCTGGTGAAATTTGAACCAGGTATACAACAAATACTTTTTAAAGAATGGATGATTCCCAGGTGGCGCCTAGTGGTAAAGAGCCCGCCTCCCAGTACAAGTAGACTGAGAGATGCGGGTTCGATCCCTGGGTGAGGAAGATCCCCTGGAGGAGGGCATGGCAACCCACTCCAGTGTTCTTGCCTGGAGAATCCCCGTGGACAGAGGAGCCTGGAGGGCTACAGTCCAGAGGGCCACAAAAAGTCGGACACAACTGAAGTGAGTTAGCATGCACGCATACATGTGATATGTAGAACATTTTTATACTAAAAAAGGAGTTTATCTCAAATTTCAATTTCGCCAGAGGTCTTGAATTTTGTCTGGCAACCCTGTTTGTGAGGTATGAGAAGGGAAGTGGTCAGCCTGGGCCGGTAAAGGGCCGTGAGGGAGCCAGGGAGAATCACAGGTCTGCACAGGGCACCGGGCACAGGGCACAGGGAAGCGGCTATCTGAGCCTTGGACTGGCTGGACCCTTTGGCTACCAAACCTCATACAGTTATCGCCTTCTTTTCAAAAGTCCACATTCTGCCATTTCACTTTTATGAAAGGCTTACATTAATACCTGTTTTCACTAACCAAAAGAAATCTGAAGAGGATTTTCACTATTCCATGAAAAGAGGTGAAAATCAAAAACAGCATTGCAGGGTTGTTTGGCAGCGAACAAACTGAACGCAATAGCAAAAAGCCCGAGGGAAGACGTCCAGGAACCGGAGAAGCTCTTGACTGAGGTTTTCACTGTGATTGCCAGGGCTGCAATGATTACAGGAAAACAGGACTAATTTTGAAACAGCCTGTGGGTTTAGGGCCGCTCTGCACGTTGACTGCCTACCGAGGGTTCTATGATAGAACAACGCGTGAGTCTAAGCAGTCAAGCTTACTGTCCCGTTCCCAGCCTTCCCCACCAGCCTCACCAGCCACACCAGCGACATCAGGCACGGCAGACAGCGACCCTGACCTTTGACTTCGAGGCCAGCAGGCCTAGAAGACACAGCTGTTAGTGACCTGCCTGCCCTGATGGATTCAGACGGTGGCAAGATGTTATTTGATGAACTGCTTCCTCTCTGTCCTGCAGCCCAGTCTCAGGTACCTTCCTCCCCCGCCACCACCAAGACTGACCCTAACCCACCGTCATTACCACCTCTCAGCCTCCCAGTGTGTGCTGTCTTCCACATTCTGGTGAGTGAGTCTAACTGTCGTACATTATTTCTATTCGATAAACGCTGTGTGATTATCTTATTATTCCTGCCTTCGCTATATGTTAGTGTTATTTTACGTTTTATGTGCTATTTGGTATGATTTGGAAGGTTATTTGGGGGGTATGGGAACACTCAAAAGTGTTTTCATATAACTTAATGGTAATTGCTTCTTCACTTTACGCCCTTTCAGCTTACAAAGGTTTTCATGAGAACTCCCTACTTTCCGACAGTGGGGGAAACCTGTAATGTACACCCTACTTTGATGCCCCCTGCTGCGACTGGCACCTGTTCGGCTTTCCCTGCTTCAGAACCGTGGTCCTCATGCCTGGCTGCCCATTAGAATCCCACGGGAGCTTTAAAAATATCCCAATACCTGTCTCACCCTCCGAGATTCTGATATTGAAGTCCTGGGATGGGACTCCAGGCCTGTGTACCTTCCCCAGGGGATTCTCCTGTGCAACTTGGGCTCAAAATCAGTACTCAAAGTGCCTGTTCTCCCAACAGCCTTTTAGTCATGACTTTGCAACCTGTTTGTCTTCCTGTGGGGAAAGAATGTGGGTCACCTAACAGAGGTACCCAGCCCGCCGTGTGCACAGAGCCCAGGAGTTTCAAACCTCTGTAGCCCCAGCCATTGCTTCCAGTGGAGTCTGTGGCAGTGGGCGAGAGTATAGCCGGACCAAGAGCTGCCTGGCTGGAACTTATGGCAGTGCGCACGTGGACTGAAAGAGAATTTCCAGACACATGTATTGCAGAAAGGAGTGAGTTTATTAAGAACAAAGAGCAGAGATAACGTGGGCACTGAGAGTGCAGCAGGCCGACACCTCCTGACAGGCAAGGGAGAGCCGACCCGACAGAAGGGAGAACAGAGGTTATTACTGGGAGATGCTGTTAGAACAGCAGGTGCTCAAGGGAGAGACGACGCTTTTCGTGGGTTACTGCTGTTGTCCAGTCACTAAGTCGTGTCCAACTCTCTGGGACCCCCTGGACTGCAGCACGCCAGGCTCCCCTGTCCTTCACTATCTCCAGGAGTTTGCTCACACTGATGTTCATTGAGTTGGTGATGCTATCTGACCATCTCCTCCTCTGTCGTCCCCTTCTTTTGCCTTTAATCATTCCCAGCATCAGGGTCTCTTGTGGGTTAGTAGACAGTTTTTAAAGCCTCAAAACAAAGAAAGTTCCTGCTGGAGAGCTGACATTAGGTGATTGGTTAGAGCGCTATAGGGTGAGCACTGGCTCACTTGACTCATCTGGGGTCAGGAAGCTGGCTGGTGATGATCGGGGGGCTTTTGGCAATGGTAACAAAAGGGTTCAGTCCACTTTGGAGGTGACCGTGGTTCCGGACTTTGCTTCTGTGGCCTTAGGGCAGGACTCCACAGAACTGCTGGGAATATGTAAGGTTCCCCAGAGGACCCTGATAGAATAATGGGGGGCGTGATGAGGGCCCCCCACAGGGATCCTGGAATGAAATGGAATTCCCGCAGAGGCCTAAACCCACAGTTCAGCCCCCTGGGCCCTTGGAAACCCCACCCCACACGCCTTCCCTTCCTGGTCATGACATTTATCTCTTGTGCCCATTCCACTGCCTGTGGCTGTTCAGAGGCCTTCTGGGGCTCTGCCCAGGCTGGGGGCTGAGGGGGCAGGAGAAAAATGCCATCTACCTGTGAGGCAGTCATAGGTGACACCACTGTCACTCCAGTGTAGAGACGAGAGGCCAAGGCTGGGTAGGGGATGCAAAGTCAATGCCATCAGATGTATCCGAGTGGGGACTCCGGCTCGGGGCTGCGTCCCAGACCCCTGGTGATGGAGTTCTACTCTCTATGCCACAGACTCCCTCCAGCACCAGCCCCCTCGAGAGGGTCCTGCAATCACGGCTCCCTCGGCTCTGACTCGGCTCACCTCTCCCTTCTTCTCCCCAGTTGCTCCCCTTTAGGGGTCCCACTGTCACCTCTTCCACCAGATCTCCTCTGGGGCCCCCCAGCCTACAAGACAGGGCTACACACATCTGAGTGCCAGCTGCGGCTGCCCACCAGGTCTCTCCCACAGGCTCTGTGGTCCCAGGCAGATCCTGGGCAGTGGTGGGCTCCTGCTCCAGGACATTCTATGAGAGTGGAGCCGGATTGTCAAGGGCACATGGAGAACCCCAGAGGACCATGGGACCTGACTGCCCACCTGCCCAGCAGAGCCTCCCTCTGACCCGGCTGAGCCCCCACCCCACTAACGCTCTGTAGTGGTGAGATGACCAGACAGACTTGGCTGTCTTCATGAAGGAGAGGACGTTGGAGTCTCAGTATGGGAAGGATGTTCTGAGGGGCTGCATGTCCCCACAGGGAGAGTGGGGGCTGAGCTGCAGCATGTTCTCTTGGGGCCAAGGGTGGGCAAGATGAGCCGGTAGCCAGAAGAAAGGTGGGGAGACGAGCAGACCCAGAATCAGGAGCATCACAGAACCCAAGGAGTGGCCAATAGCATCTCCTGCAGCCAAGAGTGCAGAGAAGAGCCCAGCTTCGCCCTGATGGCTGCTGGGAGTCCTTCCAGGAGAGAGGGGTGGGGCCGGGTAGGGGCCAGAGGCACCAGGGCTCCTCCGGGTGACAAAGCAGAGGCAGCAACAGGGCAGAGGACATCGGTGAAAGGTATACTGACCCACCAGCGTGTCCAAGGCCTAGAGAAGTCTCCCCACCCGACCCTGCCTCCAGCACAGAGACGACGGTAGCTCAGAGGCACCGGGGAGGCCTGGCACAGGGTGGTACTGACCACCAGTCTGGGCCAGGTGAGCAAGGGCCACGTCGGTGTCAGGGTCCCAGGGAGCTTCTCAAACGGGGCCCCACCTGCTCCCTCTCCTCTTCCATGTGACAGCTGCAAGGTTCCCACTGCTGATTCTTTAATCCCAGGATGAGAGGGAACAGCCGAACCCCTGATTCATGCTCCGAGGTCACCACCATGCTGGGACCCCGCCCTTCACTCCGCCTCTTCTCTGCTTTCTCTCCGTGACCTTGACCACCGCCTGCCAGCACATCCCACAGCTACGAATTAGGCCAAATGAAGTCGCCCTCCTGTGACCCTTCTTGACCCTAAGAGTCAGCAGTTTGTTATCAGTTCCTCCTCAGGCTGTGGGCTTGTCCAGTGTCTGTCCCTCCCCACGTGCGCCACCCAGAGCAGGCTGCCTGTCCTGCTTACTGTCCTGGGTGTGCACACTGTCGGTGCTCAATGTGTGCAGGAAGGGGGGAAGGGAGGAGTCCAGCCATGTTCTGGCAGCTCCAGCAGCACCTCCCTGTACCCCGAGGCTCTCAGCTTTAGGGGCCCCACCCTGGGAGGGGACAACACATAGGATAACCCGAGCCCCAGAGTTCACGCCTGGATATGCCCAGTCCTCCCGCAGGCGTCCAGCTGGCACCTGGAAGTGGCCCTCTGCCCTCCCCGCCCACCCTGTTCATCATCTGGTTGTAGGTCTACCCCTGGCCCTCACCTGCCCACCCTTCACCAGCCGCTTCTGCAGAGAAGTACGAGCTGGACCAGGAGCTACATTGACCACCTGCCCGGCGGGGCCAGCACAGCTGCTCCCACCCAGCTTGGAGGAGGCAGGGACTGTGTCTGGACTGGGTTGTGGGCCTGCACAACGCTCCCCCCCACACACACATCCCAGAGACCCCATGGGGCTGGCCCTGCTCCCAGGAGCTTCCTCCCCCAGGAAAGGCTGAGTCTGAGGGGAGGCGCTCCTAAAGGGGGGCTCCTTGGGAGACCGAGGCGCCCCTTCCTCAGGCCCAGGGTGGGGGACACTCGGAGCCTGTGCGTCTCTGCAGCTCGGGGCTGAGGCCCTGACAGCCCTGCAGTCGGGAGCCCTCCTGGGGGTGGGCTGCTTTCTTCCAGGGTCCTGAGCTGCTGCTCGGCCCCTACCTCCGGC
This sequence comes from Oryx dammah, assembly GCF_014754425.2. Lineage (NCBI taxonomy): Eukaryota > Metazoa > Chordata > Mammalia > Artiodactyla > Bovidae > Oryx > Oryx dammah. The sequence goes on from NW_024070479.1 coordinate 11,959, forward strand.
TCTGCTGGTACAGTCCCCTCCGCATTACTGTGAGTGCACCCCTCCTGGGGACAAGGCTGAGGTTCCGGCCACGTTCTCAGCCCTGCCTGGCCACGGCCCCCTGCCTCTTGCCCCTCCCCATAGCAGAGTCAGGGTCTGCTGGGTGGAGGGGAGGGCCGGCCCGGCCAAAGCAGTGCTGGGGGGTGGATATAGCACTCAGTAACTCACAATGCCTCCCTGCTGCAGCTTCGGGAAGCAGAGACCAGAACCCGCCCCGGGACTCAAGGGTGCGGTACACGGCGCCCCCGTGATTGTCCCAGGAAACATGCCCAGCGGACATTCTTGGGGCGGCACGTGCTCTCTGCCCCGCTTCACTGCCTACCCCAGCGTCCGATCCCACGGAAACAAAGAAGATATTCCTGATCAACAGCAGAGCCTTAACTTTACTCCCTCTTTACAGTGAGCTAATCCAACTCCCCTGTATAGCTATTCCCTAATGATCTCATGTGACTTCTGCCAATAAAAGTGCGGGCTGAAAGGAGCCATTTTGTCTTCCTGGCATGGAGGGCGGGCGGGGGGGGGGGGGGGGGGTGGCCGGGGGGGGGGGGGGCCTGACTCTCCGCTGGCCAAATTATATGTGTCTGTCTTTTCATTACGTGCTCAGCCCCGTTTCAGGTCTATCTCACCCGCTGTGCAGGACGCGGCACCTCCGCTCAGTCCTTCACCCCCCACCCGATGGGATGGAAGTTACTGTGGGCAGAGGACCCAGGGCACCTGGGGTGGTTGGGGAGCTGGGAGGTGGCCCCTGCCCTTCCCTCCCCCCGGCTGCCCCCACT
>NW_024070480.1:0-12773 GCF_014754425.2 Oryx dammah
AGCTGGGAGGTGGCCCCTGCCCTTCCCTCCCCCCGGCTGCCCCCACTCCAGGGATGAGGACCAGAAGGGGCAGCCCTGGGTCTGGGGGGATAGGGGCTCCTTTGGTGAGACGCAGAAGCAAGGCTGCAGGATGCCTCTCACTGTCCCCAGTTCACAGACCCAGCACGTGTGGGCGCAGTTTGGATGCAGGGGGTCCAGAGGGCCTGGTGTGGACAGAGAGGAGCACACAGTACTTGCGCCCCAGGAGGGCACCCGGGCTGGGAGCAGCCGCCCCGCCTTCTCTTTATTTCACCCATTCTCTCCGTTCCGCCATCCCCTGGGAATCACCGTCTCCCTTCAGACCAAGCAGAGCAGGGGGACGGCAGAGCAGAGAAGGGGACCGACTGGGGATTGAGTAGGAGCCCCCGACCATGGGCTGCCCGGGGGGTCAGCGATCACTGTTCCGGCGCAGGGCGGCGTGGCCCCGCAGGGAGCAGTGCATCTCTGTGAAGGTCAGTGAGCCCACGACGATGGCACATGGGCCAGCGGGATGGAAGCCGAACCTCTGGTAGAAGGGCACCAGCGCGTCCTCGCACATGAGCACGGCCCGGTACACGGCCGGCTGGGCACCCACGTGGTGCAGGTAGCGCCAGAGCAGGACGGAACCCTTGCCCTGCTGCCGGAAGCTGCGGTGCACGGCCAGCGCGTGCAGGTGGGCGGTGCGGCCCCCGGGCCTGTGCAGCGCCAGCGACTCCTGGGCCGAGGGGCAGACACGAGTCAGGGTCGTCTCTGTGCACCCCAAACCACCCCTGCTGGGCCAAGAGCAGCTGCCCCGAGAGTCTCCAGTCAGCCCCCTTCTACCCAAGTTAGGAGCTGTGTCCCCAGCCCCTTTGTGGTCCCCTTCAGGAGAGCCTTGACCCCCAAAGGACTGGGCTCTCTTGCCAGGAGAGGACGCACCATGAGCTCCCGTGTTGGATCTGGAGGAAGACATCCCAGCCTCCCACTCCTCCCCCATCTTCTGCCTCCATGGGAAATGGTCTCCTCCTTTCTTGAGGCCTTCCCGGGACCTTCACCCCCATCCTCACCTGAGTAAGTCTCTCCTCGTCCCACAGGGAGCCGATGATGAAAGCCACGAGGCGGCCCTCCACGAACCAGCCCAGGGACAGCTCAGGACACACGGTCAGGAAGTGCCGGACCTCGTCCAGATTCAGGGGGCAGTTGCCAGAGACAGAGATGAAGGCTGCGTCAGGAAGTGCGAGTGGGTGACCTCCAGTCCACTGAGCATCTGCTCGGATGCTGGGTGGGCTCCCCGGGTCCCCAGGCCTCCCCTGGGAAAGCATGGGATTCAGGGCTGCTCTTCCCCCCAGTCTCCTGAAACACACATGTGCTCCTGCACACGCACAAAACACACCGTCAGACACTCTGGGGGCCTGTCTGCCAAGGACAGGGGACTCCAGGGTCTTCTCCCCAAGGGCAACAGCGGCAGAGTTCAGCAGAGTCCCGGACCCTGGGGGGCCAGGGGGCTGCTCACCCTCTCGCTCAATCTCAAACACGCCGGCAGCGTCCTCTGGGGTGAGGCAGCGGAACTCGTTGGCGGGGAGTGTGTGGCACCGCTGGCGGCCTGGGGACCCTGGGATCCCAGAGGGCAGGTGCAGAGGTGAGGACTTCAGACAGTGGACGCTCGGCGTGGACATCCTGGGTGCGGCTGCCACCCAGGGGGTCCCCAGCTTCAGAAAGGGCCTGTGTGACCAGGAGGGTCCCTCCGCACCTGTGGGAGAAGGGCCATGGTCAGGGGGCTGGTCCTCATCTCCCAGGGGGCCATCTAGGGTGATGGCACCTCTTGCCTCTGTTGCAGGAGACCTGGAGTGGGGAGTCTGGGCGCTAGGGCAGAGCGGGCATGTAGGGCATCGATTCCTCCTGCCTTGTGCCTGCTCTGGCTCCCTGGGCCCCTTTCTGTCTGTCTCCCTGACCCCCATCTATGTGCAGATCCAGCTGTGCCTCCATTACGAAGCCTGTAATCTGGGAGTTGCCCTCCCCACCCTCCTCCACCTTCTCTCCCCTTGTCTCCAAGCCCCAAGCAGGGGACTCCTGTTCCTGGGAGCCTGTGAAAGGATCCCACTTACCAGGACCACAGGGCCAGTTACCCTAGAGGCTGTCCTTGGGCTCAGGAGCCAGGGAAACCCAGGACCTGCTTTTGTAGCAGGTGTGGCCGGGCAGCGCATGACAGTGTCCTCAGAGATTTCTAAGGTAATGACCCACCTCCACGTCACTGCAGGCAAGACAAAGCCAGCAGGGCTGTGCCCTGTTCCCAACCTCTGAGGACAAAACCTTAGGCTGGCATGCAGGACACAGAGGGAATTACAGCAGCTGATGAGGCTCCAGGGGTTGGGGAAAAGATCACTTGGGACCGCTCAAAAACAAAAGTCAACCGAGTCCATTCTAAGATCAAATTGGCTTTATTCAGGGATTCATGAGTCAGAAAACTAAAATCATAGCATCTGGTCCCATCACGTCATGGGAAATAGATGGGGAAACAGTGGAAAGAGTGTCAGACTTTATTTTTTAGGCTCCAAAATCACTACAGATGGTGATTGCAGCCATAAAATTAAAAGACACTTACTCCTTGGAAGGAAAGTTATGACCAACCTAGATAGCATATTAAAAAGCAGAGACATTATTTTGCCAACAAAGGTCCGTCTAGTCAAGGCTATGGTTTTTCCAGTGGTCAGGTATGGATGTGAGAGTTGGACTGTGAAGAAAGCTGAGCACTGAAGAATTGATGCTTTAGAACTGTGGTGTTGGAGAAGACTCTTGAGAGTCCCTTAGACTGCAAGGAGGTCCAACCGGTCCATCCTAAACGAGACCTGTCCTGGGTGTTCATTGGAAGGCCTGATGCTAAAGCTGAAACTCCAGTACTTTGGCCACCTCATGCAAAGAGTTGACTCATTGGAAAAGACCCTGATGCTGGGAGGGATTGGGGGTAGGAGGAGAAGAGGACGACAGAGGATGAGATGGCTGGATGGCATCACCGACTCGATGGACATGAGTTTGAGTAAACTATAGGAGTTGATGATGGACAAGGAGGCCTAGTGTGCTGCGATTCATGGGGTCGCAAAGAGTCGGACACGACTGAGTGACTGAACTGAACTGAACATGAGTCAAGCACCATCCCACCTGGCAAATAGAAAGGACTTCCAGGGCTTCCCTGGCAGCTCAGTGGTAAAGGCAGCAGACACAGGTTCGACCCCTGATCCGGGAAGATCTCACTTGCCAGGGAGCAACCAAGCGCCTGCATCACAACTGCTGAGCCTGTGCTCTAGAGGCTGGGAACTGCAACCACTGAGCCCAGGCAGCCTGGAGCCCCTGCTCTGCAACAAGAGAAGCCCCCGCAACGAGAGGCTCGTGCACCACAACTAGAGACAGCCCGCGTGCACCGACGAAGACCAAGCACAGTCATAAAGAAGCAAATAAATATTTAGAAAGGTGTTCCCAAGAGTTGTACAAAACCGGAGACCTTCAAAGGCTGAAGGGACCAGGAACGAGGAGAGAGCTGAGGAATTCCTTGATGGTCCAGCGGCTGAGCCTCGGCTCTTTCACTACTGGGGCCTCAGTTTCAATCCCTGGTCGAGGAACTAAGATCCAGCAAACCAAATGGTGCAGCCCCAAAATTAAAAAAATATATATTTTTTAAATGAAAGAGCAGATGAGGTCTATCAGGAAAAGTACGTCACTAATGGTGACCGGGAAATTCCAGATTGACTGGTTTAGTATTCCAGACCTGAGAGAGGCAGAAGCTGCCAAGAAGTTAGGTATTAAAACCTCAGTTTGGTGCGGCTTAGCACTAGGGACTCCATTTTGGGCCTGTCATCGATTTCTAAACAGTGTTAAGCCTCAGGGGTCAGGCTCTAACCTCTGCTCTGGTGTTCACTGGTTGGCTGGGGCGTCACCCTCTGTCCCCTGGGGACCTAGGCGCACCCTTCTCTGAGGGTCCTTCCAGCCCTGGCAGCCCAAGATTGCTGCAATTATAGCGCTTGATACCTGCTGAACCCTGGATCAGAGTCTCCTTTAATCCACATGACAGCTCCGCCCAGTGGGTATGAACTCCATGTCAGAGAGAGGGAAACCGAAACTCAGAGACGTGAGGTGACCTGTATGTCACCCCCAGGGCTGCTAGGCCCCCTCGATTTTCACAGCTGTGACCGGTTCACAGCTTCGCATCTCTCCTCGTCATCAGTGTCCTCCAGTCAGGGTCTGCCAAGCAAAGGGAGCTAGTGAGCCACCTGTCAGCTCAAATCTGGTTCTCAGATGGGCAGGTGGGACCAGTGAGCCTGGAGACACACACATGGCTGTAACTGCGCTGTTCAGACCTTGCTGTGTCCACAGGGACAAGCCTCTGAAAGGGCTCCATCACTGACTGACCCATCACTGAAGCCCTGTCCACGTACATTACCTCCTCCATGGTGTAGGTAACCAAGGTCTGGTTCTGCGTGTGCACCTCTTTCTGAGCGCTCTGGGGAAGATCTCCAAAGACAGGATGTGTGTGCTAAGTCACTTCAGTCGTGTCCGACTCTTGTGACCCTGTGGAATGTAGCCCACCAGGCTCCTCTGTCCATGGGATTCTCTAGACAAGAATACTGGAGTGGGTTGCCATGCCCTCCTCCAGGGGATCTTTCCGACCCAGGGATGGAGCCCAGGTCTCCTGCATTGGCAGGCGTGTTCTTTTGCCACCTCGGAGGATCAGTGCCTGTCGGGGGGTGGGGCTTTTTAAAAAATCCCAGCTGTACCCCAAGCGGCATGCAGGATCTTAGTTCCCTGATCAGGGATGGAACCTACGCCCCCCTGCAGTGGAAGCTCAGAGTATTAACCACTGGACCACCAGGGAAGTCCCCTCAAAGGGAGCTTTGGGGGAGGTGCTGGAAATGTAACGTTACGTTCTTAAATTTAACTTGTGTGATTTTGTGCATATTTGTTCTACTTGTTTACTTAAATATCCGGAAGACTACTTCACCTAGCAGGTCCACTCCAGAGTTCCTGGTCTCCCTTGGCCTCACCCCATGCCCAGGGCTCCCCTCTGGTCTTAGTATCTGACGTGAGCTTTCCCTCTTGAATCTAGAGTCTCAGCAAACTGCCTCCTGCTCCCCTCTCCTCTGCTGCTACCCCAGCCCCTGTCAGGCCAGCAGATGGCCCCTGGCTTCCTTTTCCACCCCCAACGCACTCCCCTCCTGCAGCTCTCAGCCCCTCCCTAGCCAGCACCCAGCCCTGTCCTTCATTGACACACACCGCCTGCCCTATTGGCCCTGAGCTTCTACTCCCGCACAGCAGAGCTGACCCCTGTCCACACACCACAGGAGCCCCTGCTCTCACCAGGATCTGGGAGGCACTCCAGTGCTGGCCCAGCCAGATGCTGCTGGGCCCACCTGGCCCTGATGCTGGAGTGACCTCAGATCAGCCCAGGTGCCCCCACACCCTTTCACCCAGGGCCCCTCTGCTGTCTGAGGCCCAGCAGAACCCCCAGAGCTCACATGACCCCTGCTCACCCCACCTGCCACTGGGCAACTTCCTGTCTTTCCCCTTCAGGGGACTCACGACTGACTTTTCAGGACTGACCAGAAGACTTCCTCAGGTTTGGCCTTCACACCTGCTGGGAGGAACATGTCCAGGACCTGAGCTGGGCACCCCTACCTCCAGCCTGGGGTCCCAGAAAAGGCCTCCTCTGACAGGGGCTTCCCAGTGGCTCAGTGGCTAAAGAATCTGCCTGCCAAGCAGGAAGACGTGCGTTCCATCCCTGGGTTGGGAAGATACCCTGGAGAAGGAAATGGCAACCCACTCCAGTATTCTTGCCTGGAGAATTCCAGGGACAGAGAAGCCTCACGGGATACAGCCCATGGGGTTGCAGAGTCAGAAACCTCTTAGCCACTAAACAACAAAGCTCTTCTTAGATCCTGTGGCTCCACCTTGCCCCCTGGTGGCTGATCACAACAGCCTGGAGCCTTGAAGAAATGCAGGCTGTTGAATGCACCTCTTTTGTTGGGACACCATATGGCCTATGCTTTCTGGAAAACCCATCTAGGCACATGGATCCTCAGAGAACAAGACCAGTAGGATACAAAACGCAGCTAAACTGGGGCACGGCTCCCATGGTGGGCAGGAAAGCACAGGGAAGGGTGATCACGAGGCCTCTCTCCTGGTCAAGAGGAAGAAAATGACAATGCCCCATTGCAGGGAGAGGGTGATGGGAACAAAGGTGAGGGTGCCCTCTGCAGTGAAATCAACATCAAGAGTGACAGCAATGAAAATCTGCTGTGGTTCTTTTTGCCCTAGCCCCAAAGCATGCGGGTTCTTAATTCCCTGACCAGGTATTGAACCCAAGTCCCCTGAAGTGGAAACGCAGAGTCTTACCCACTGGGCTGCCAGGGAATTCCCTACTGAGGTATTTCAGATCACTAGACTCACTAGTCAGAGAAGGCAATGGCACCTCACTCCAGTACTCTTGCCTGGAGAATCCCACAGACGGAGGAGCCTGGTGGGCTACAGTCCACGGGGTCACTAAGAGTCGGACATGGCTGAGCGACTTCGCTTTCACTTTTCACTTTCATGCATTGGAGAAGGAAATGGCAACCCACTCCAGTGTTCTTGCCTGGAGAATCCCAGGGACAGGGGAGCCTGGTGGGCTGCCATCTATGGGGTCGCACAGAGTCGGACACGACTGAAGTGACTTAGCAGCAGCAGCAGATTTGCTAGTGATGTTTCCTCCTCATCCCCTGGGCTGTAATTGAATTTGTCAACCAAGGAAGTAGCCTCAGGTGATGTCAGTTAAGTCTGTCCAATTTAGTAAATAAAAATGCAGGACACCTGGTGAAATTTGAACCAGGTATACAACAAATACTTTTTAAAGAATGGATGATTCCCAGGTGGCGCCTAGTGGTAAAGAGCCCGCCTCCCAGTACAAGTAGACTGAGAGATGCGGGTTCGATCCCTGGGTGAGGAAGATCCCCTGGAGGAGGGCATGGCAACCCACTCCAGTGTTCTTGCCTGGAGAATCCCCGTGGACAGAGGAGCCTGGAGGGCTACAGTCCAGAGGGCCACAAAAAGTCGGACACAACTGAAGTGAGTTAGCATGCACGCATACATGTGATATGTAGAACATTTTTATACTAAAAAAGGAGTTTATCTCAAATTTCAATTTCGCCAGAGGTCTTGAATTTTGTCTGGCAACCCTGTTTGTGAGGTATGAGAAGGGAAGTGGTCAGCCTGGGCCGGTAAAGGGCCGTGAGGGAGCCAGGGAGAATCACAGGTCTGCACAGGGCACCGGGCACAGGGCACAGGGAAGCGGCTATCTGAGCCTTGGACTGGCTGGACCCTTTGGCTACCAAACCTCATACAGTTATCGCCTTCTTTTCAAAAGTCCACATTCTGCCATTTCACTTTTATGAAAGGCTTACATTAATACCTGTTTTCACTAACCAAAAGAAATCTGAAGAGGATTTTCACTATTCCATGAAAAGAGGTGAAAATCAAAAACAGCATTGCAGGGTTGTTTGGCAGCGAACAAACTGAACGCAATAGCAAAAAGCCCGAGGGAAGACGTCCAGGAACCGGAGAAGCTCTTGACTGAGGTTTTCACTGTGATTGCCAGGGCTGCAATGATTACAGGAAAACAGGACTAATTTTGAAACAGCCTGTGGGTTTAGGGCCGCTCTGCACGTTGACTGCCTACCGAGGGTTCTATGATAGAACAACGCGTGAGTCTAAGCAGTCAAGCTTACTGTCCTGTTCCCAGCCTTCCCCACCAGCCTCACCAGCCACACCAGCGACATCAGGCACGGCAGACAGCGACCCTGACCTTTGACTTCGAGGCCAGCAGGCCTAGAAGACACAGCTGTTAGTGACCTGCCTGCCCTGATGGATTCAGACGGTGGCAAGATGTTATTTGATGAACTGCTTCCTCTCTGTCCTGCAGCCCAGTCTCAGGTACCTTCCTCCCCCGCCACCACCAAGACTGACCCTAACCCACCGTCATTACCACCTCTCAGCCTCCCAGTGTGTGCTGTCTTCCACATTCTGGTGAGTGAGTCTAACTGTCGTACATTATTTCTATTCGATAAACGCTGTGTGATTATCTTATTATTCCTGCCTTCGCTATATGTTAGTGTTATTTTACGTTTTATGTGCTATTTGGTATGATTTGGAAGGTTATTTGGGGGGTATGGGAACACTCAAAAGTGTTTTCATATAACTTAATGGTAATTGCTTCTTCACTTTACGCCCTTTCAGCTTACAAAGGTTTTCATGAGAACTCCCTACTTTCCGACAGTGGGGGAAACCTGTAATGTACACCCTACTTTGATGCCCCCTGCTGCGACTGGCACCTGTTCGGCTTTCCCTGCTTCAGAACCGTGGTCCTCATGCCTGGCTGCCCATTAGAATCCCACGGGAGCTTTAAAAATATTCCAATACCTGTCTCACCCTCCGAGATTCTGATATTGAAGTCCTGGGATGGGACTCCAGGCCTGTGTACCTTCCCCAGGGGATTCTCCTGTGCAACTTGGGCTCAAAATCAGTACTCAAAGTGCCTGTTCTCCCAACAGCCTTTTAGTCATGACTTTGCAACCTGTTTGTCTTCCTGTGGGGAAAGAATGTGGGTCACCTAACAGAGGTACCCAGCCCGCCGTGTGCACAGAGCCCAGGAGTTTCAAACCTCTGTAGCCCCAGCCATTGCTTCCAGTGGAGTCTGTGGCAGTGGGCGAGAGTATAGCCGGACCAAGAGCTGCCTGGCTGGAACTTATGGCAGTGCGCACGTGGACTGAAAGAGAATTTCCAGACACATGTATTGCAGAAAGGAGTGAGTTTATTAAGAACAAAGAGCAGAGATAACGTGGGCACTGAGAGTGCAGCAGGCCGACACCTCCTGACAGGCAAGGGAGAGCCGACCCGACAGAAGGGAGAACAGAGGTTATTACTGGGAGATGCTGTTAGAACAGCAGGTGCTCAAGGGAGAGACGACGCTTTTCGTGGGTTACTGCTGTTGTCCAGTCACTAAGTCGTGTCCAACTCTCTGGGACCCCCTGGACTGCAGCACGCCAGGCTCCCCTGTCCTTCACTATCTCCAGGAGTTTGCTCACACTGATGTTCATTGAGTTGGTGATGCTATCTGACCATCTCCTCCTCTGTCGTCCCCTTCTTTTGCCTTTAATCATTCCCAGCATCAGGGTCTCTTGTGGGTTAGTAGACAGTTTTTAAAGCCTCAAAACAAAGAAAGTTCCTGCTGGAGAGCTGACATTAGGTGATTGGTTAGAGCGCTATAGGGTGAGCACTGGCTCACTTGACTCATCTGGGGTCAGGAAGCTGGCTGGTGATGATCGGGGGGCTTTTGGCAATGGTAACAAAAGGGTTCAGTCCACTTTGGAGGTGACCGTGGTTCCGGACTTTGCTTCTGTGGCCTTAGGGCAGGACTCCACAGAACTGCTGGGAATATGTAAGGTTCCCCAGAGGACCCTGATAGAATAATGGGGGGCGTGATGAGGGCCCCCCACAGGGATCCTGGAATGAAATGGAATTCCCGCAGAGGCCTAAACCCACAGTTCAGCCCCCTGGGCCCTTGGAAACCCCACCCCACACGCCTTCCCTTCCTGGTCATGACATTTATCTCTTGTGCCCATTCCACTGCCTGTGGCTGTTCAGAGGCCTTCTGGGGCTCTGCCCAGGCTGGGGGCTGAGGGGGCAGGAGAAAAATGCCATCTACCTGTGAGGCAGTCATAGGTGACACCACTGTCACTCCAGTGTAGAGACGAGAGGCCAAGGCTGGGTAGGGGATGCAAAGTCAATGCCATCAGATGTATCCGAGTGGGGACTCCGGCTCGGGGCTGCGTCCCAGACCCCTGGTGATGGAGTTCTACTCTCTATGCCACAGACTCCCTCCAGCACCAGCCCCCTCGAGAGGGTCCTGCAATCACGGCTCCCTCGGCTCTGACTCGGCTCACCTCTCCCTTCTTCTCCCCAGTTGCTCCCCTTTAGGGGTCCCACTGTCACCTCTTCCACCAGATCTCCTCTGGGGCCCCCCAGCCTACAAGACAGGGCTACACACATCTGAGTGCCAGCTGCGGCTGCCCACCAGGTCTCTCCCACAGGCTCTGTGGTCCCAGGCAGATCCTGGGCAGTGGTGGGCTCCTGCTCCAGGACATTCTATGAGAGTGGAGCCGGATTGTCAAGGGCACATGGAGAACCCCAGAGGACCATGGGACCTGACTGCCCACCTGCCCAGCAGAGCCTCCCTCTGACCCGGCTGAGCCCCCACCCCACTAACGCTCTGTAGTGGTGAGATGACCAGACAGACTTGGCTGTCTTCATGAAGGAGAGGACGTTGGAGTCTCAGTATGGGAAGGATGTTCTGAGGGGCTGCATGTCCCCACAGGGAGAGTGGGGGCTGAGCTGCAGCATGTTCTCTTGGGGCCAAGGGTGGGCAAGATGAGCCGGTAGCCAGAAGAAAGGTGGGGAGACGAGCAGACCCAGAATCAGGAGCATCACAGAACCCAAGGAGTGGCCAATAGCATCTCCTGCAGCCAAGAGTGCAGAGAAGAGCCCAGCTTCGCCCTGATGGCTGCTGGGAGTCCTTCCAGGAGAGAGGGGTGGGGCCGGGTAGGGGCCAGAGGCACCAGGGCTCCTCCGGGTGACAAAGCAGAGGCAGCAACAGGGCAGAGGACATCGGTGAAAGGTATACTGACCCACCAGCGTGTCCAAGGCCTAGAGAAGTCTCCCCACCCGACCCTGCCTCCAGCACAGAGACGACGGTAGCTCAGAGGCACCGGGGAGGCCTGGCACAGGGTGGTACTGACCACCAGTCTGGGCCAGGTGAGCAAGGGCCACGTCGGTGTCAGGGTCCCAGGGAGCTTCTCAAACGGGGCCCCACCTGCTCCCTCTCCTCTTCCATGTGACAGCTGCAAGGTTCCCACTGCTGATTCTTTAATCCCAGGATGAGAGGGAACAGCCGAACCCCTGATTCATGCTCCGAGGTCACCACCATGCTGGGACCCCGCCCTTCACTCCGCCTCTTCTCTGCTTTCTCTCCGTGACCTTGACCACCGCCTGCCAGCACATCCCACAGCTACGAATTAGGCCAAATGAAGTCGCCCTCCTGTGACCCTTCTTGACCCTAAGAGTCAGCAGTTTGTTATCAGTTCCTCCTCAGGCTGTGGGCTTGTCCAGTGTCTGTCCCTCCCCACGTGCGCCACCCAGAGCAGGCTGCCTGTCCTGCTTACTGTCCTGGGTGTGCACACTGTCGGTGCTCAATGTGTGCAGGAAGGGGGGAAGGGAGGAGTCCAGCCATGTTCTGGCAGCTCCAGCAGCACCTCCCTGTACCCCGAGGCTCTCAGCTTTAGGGGCCCCACCCTGGGAGGGGACAACACATAGGATAACCCGAGCCCCAGAGTTCACGCCTGGATATGCCCAGTCCTCCCGCAGGCGTCCAGCTGGCACCTGGAAGTGGCCCTCTGCCCTCCCCGCCCACCCTGTTCATCATCTGGTTGTAGGTCTACCCCTGGCCCTCACCTGCCCACCCTTCACCAGCCGCTTCTGCAGAGAAGTACGAGCTGGACCAGGAGCTACATTGACCACCTGCCCGGCGGGGCCAGCACAGCTGCTCCCACCCAGCTTGGAGGAGGCAGGGACTGTGTCTGGACTGGGTTGTGGGCCTGCACAACGCTCCCCCCCACACACACATCCCAGAGACCCCATGGGGCTGGCCCTGCTCCCAGGAGCTTCCTCCCCCAGGAAAGGCTGAGTCTGAGGGGAGACGCTCCTAAAGGGGGGCTCCTTGGGAGACCGAGGCGCCCCTTCCTCAGGCCCAGGGTGGGGGACACTCGGAGCCTGTGCGTCTCTGCAGCTCGGGGCTGAGGCCCTGACAGCCCTGCAGTCGGGAGCCCTCCTGGGGGTGGGCTGCTTTCTTCCAGGGTCCTGAGCTGCTGCTCGGCCCCTACCTCCGGCTCTGCTGGTACAGTCCCCTCCGCATTACTGTGAGTGCACCCCTCCTGGGGACAAGGCTGAGGTTCCGGCCACGTTCTCAGCCCTGCCTGGCCACGGCCCCCTGCCTCTTGCCCCTCCCCATAGCAGAGTCAGGGTCTGCTGGGTGGAGGGGAGGGCCGGCCCGGCCAAAGCAGTGCTGGGGGGTGGATATAGCACTCAGTAACTCACAATGCCTCCCTGCTGCAGCTTCGGGAAGCAGAGACCAGAACCCGCCCCGGGACTCAAGGGTGCGGTACACGGCGCCCCCGTGATTGTCCCAGGAAACATGCCCAGCGGACATTCTTGGGGCGGCACGTGCTCTCTGCCCCGCTTCACTGCCTACCCCAGCGTCCGATCCCACGGAAACAAAGAAGATATTCCTGATCAACAGCAGAGCCTTAACTTTACTCCCTCTTTACAGTGAGCTAATCCAACTCCCCTGTATAGCTATTCCCTAATGATCTCATGTGACTTCTGCCAATAAAAGTGCGGGCTGAAAGGAGCCATTTTGTCTTCCTGGCATGGAGGGCGGGCGGGGGGGGGGGGGGGGGGTGGCCGGGGGGGGGGGGGGCCTGACTCTCCGCTGGCCAAATTATATGTGTCTGTCTTTTCATTACGTGCTCAGCCCCGTTTCAGGTCTATCTCACCCGCTGTGCAGGACGCGGCACCTCCGCTCAGTCCTTCACCCCCCACCCGATGGGATGGAAGTTACTGTGGGCAGAGGACCCAGGGCACCTGGGGTGGTTGGGGAGCTGGGAGGTGGCCCCTGCCCTTCCCTCCCCCCGGCTGCCCCCACT
>NW_024070481.1:0-12755 GCF_014754425.2 Oryx dammah
TCCCTTAGAAGAAATGGAGTATCCATCATAGTCAACAAAAGAGTCCAAAATGCAGTACTTGGATGCAATCTCAAAAATGACAGAATGTTCTCTGTTCATTTCCAAGGCAAACCATTCAGTATCATGGTAATCCAGGTTTATGCCCCAAGCAGTAATGCTGAAGAAGCTGAAGTTGAACAGTCAGATCTATGAAGACATACAGGACCTTCTTGAGCTAATACCCCAAAAGGAGGTCCTTTTCATTATAGGGGACTAGAATGCAAAAGTAGGAAGTCAAGAAATACCAGGAGTAACAAGCAAATTTGGTCTTGAGTACAGAGTGAAGCAGGGCAAAGGCTAATAGAGTTTTGCCAAGAGAACACACTGGTCATAGCAAACACCCTCTTCCAACAACACAAAAGAAGACTCTACACATGGACATCACCAGATGGTCAATACAGAAACTGGACTGATTATATTCTCTGCAGCCAAAGGTGGAAAACACTATACAGTCAGCAAAAGCAAGACTGGGAACTGACTGTGGCTCAGATCATGAACTCCTTATTGGCAAATTCAGACTTAAATTGAAGACAGTAGGGAAAATCACTAGACCATTCAGGTATGACCTGAATCAAATCCCTCATGATTATAAAGTAGAAGTGACAAATAGATTCAAGGGATTAGATCTGATAGACAGAGTGCCTGAAGAACTATGGACAAAGATTCTTGACATTGTACAGGAGACAGGGATCAAGACCATCCCCAAGAAAAAGAAATGCAAAAAGGCAAAATGGTTGTCTGAGGAGGCCTTACAAATATCTGAGAAAAGATGAGAAGTGAATAGCAAAGGAGAAAAGGAAAGACATAAGCATCTGAATGCAGAGTTCCAAAGAATAGCAAGAAGAGATAAGAAAGCCTTCCTCAGTGATCAGTGCAAAGAAATAGAGGAAACAATAGAATGAGAAAGACTAGCGATCTCTTCAAGAAAATTAGAGATACCAAGGGAACATTTCATGTAAAGATGGGCACAATAAAGGACAGAAGTGGTATGGACCTAACAGAAACAAAGATATTAAAAAGAGATGGCAAGATACACAGAAGAACTATACACAAAAGATCTTCATGACCCAGATAATCACAATGGTATGATCACTCACCTAGGGCCAGACATCCTGGAATATGAAGTCAAGTCACCCTTAGGAAGCATCATTACAAATAAAGCTAACGGAGGTGATGGAAATCCAGTTGAGCTATTTCAAATCCTGAAACATGATGCTGTGAAAGTGCTGCACTCAGTATGCCAGCAAATTTGGAAAACACAGCGGTGGCCACAGAACTGGAAGAGGTCAGTTTTCATTCCAATCCCAAAGAAAGGCAATGCCAAAGAATGCTCAAACTACTGCACAATTGCACTCATCTCCCAGGCTAGCAAAGTAATTCTCCAAATTCTCCAAACCAGACTTCAACAATACATAAACCCTGAACTTCCAGATGTTCAAGCTGGATTTAGAAAAGGCAGGAGAACCAGAGATCAAATTGCCAACATTCACTGGATCATCAAAAAAGCAAGAGAATTCCAGAAAGATATCTATTTCTGCTTTATTGACTATGCCAAAGCCTTTGACTGTGTGGATCACCACAAACTCTGGAAAATTCTTCAAGAGATTGGAATACCAGACCACCTGATGTACCTCTTGAGAAATCTGTATGCAGGTCAGGAACCAACAGTTAGAACTGGACATGGAACAACAGACTGTTTCCAAATAGGGAAAGGAGTTCGTCAAGGCTGTATATTGTAACACTGCTTATTTAATTTATATGCAGAGCAGAGTACATCATGAGAAATACTGGTTCAATTAAGCACAAGCTGGAATCAAGATTGCCGGGAGAAATATCAATAACCTTAGATACGCAGATGACACCACCCTTATGGGAGAAAGCAAAGAAGAACTAAACAGCCTCTTGAAAGTGAAAGAGGAGAGTGAAAAAGTTGTACTAAAACTCAACTTTTAGAAAACTCTGATCATGGCATCTGGTCCCATCACTCCATGGCAAATAAATGGGGAAACAGTAGAAACAGTGACAGACTTTATTTTTAGGGGCTCCAAAATCACTGCAGATGGTGATCGCATCCATGAAATTAAAAGATGCTTACTCCTTGGAAGAAAAGTTATGACTAACCTAGACTGCATATTCAAAAGCAGAGACATTACTTTGCCAACAAAGGTCTGTCTAGTCAAAGCTTTGGTTTTTCTAGTAGTTATGTATGGATGTGAGAGTTGGACTATAAAGAAAGGTGAGTGCCAAAGAATTGATGCTTTTGAACTGTGGTGTTGGAGAAGACTCTTGAGAGTCCCTTGGACTGCAAGGAGATCCAACCAGTTCATCCTAAAGGAGATCAGTCCTGGGTGTTCTTTGGAAGGACTGATGTTGAAGCTGAAACTCCAATACATTGGCCACCTGATGTGAAGAGCTGACTCATTTGAAAAGAACCTGATGCTGGGAAAGATTGAAGGCAGGAGAAGAAGGGGATGACACAGGATGAGATGGCTGGATGGCATCACTGACTCAATGGACATGAGTTTGGCTAAACTCTGGGAGTTGGTGATGAACAGGGAGGGCTGGCATGCTGCAATCCATGGGGTCACAGAGAGTCAGACATGACTGAGTGACTGAACTGAACTGAAGTAATATTGCTTCCTCAGGTGGATTAGTGGTAAAGAATCTGCCTGCATTGCAGGAGATTTTGGGCATGACAGAGCACATGAATTCAAAGCAATAATATAATAGAGAAAGTGAAAGTGGAGTGTCAGTTGCTCAGTTGTGTCTCACTGTTGTGACCCCATGGACTGTAACCTACCAGGCTCCTCTGTCTGTGGAATTCTCCAGGCAAGAATACTGGATACTGATAGCCAATCACATCTCCAGGGGCTCTTCCTGACTCAGAAATCAAACCCAGGTCTCCTGGATTGCAGGCAAATTCTTTCCCATGTGAACCACCAGGGAAACCCAATAATATAATAAACAGTAAGCAAAAGTAAATTTACATCATTATAGGAGAAGGCAATGGCACCCCACTCCAGTACTCTTGCCTGGAAAATCTCATGCACGGAGGAGCCTGGTGGGCTGCAGTCCATGGGGTCGCTAGGAGTCGGACATGACTGAGCGACTTCCCTTTCACTTTTCACTTTCATGCATTGGAGAAGGAAATGGCAACCCACTCCAGTGTTCTTGCCTGGAGAATCCCAGGGACAGGGGAGCCTGGTGGGCTGCCGTCTGTGGGGTCGTACAGAGTCAGACATGACTGGGGCGACTTAGCAGTAGCAGCAGGTTATAAAATTTCAACAATTGTTTAAAGTCAATGAAGACTTATAATTCTAGTTATTATTGACACAGCCAAAGTTGTGCGTGTGTGTGTGGAAGATGCAGAGAGAAACCAAGGTGAATAAATACATGTTAAATTTGGAGGCTTATTTTGATTGGCTTTAATTGTTATTAGGGAAAAGGTTTAGATGTATCTGTTAAAGTTCTCTAGGATACTGAGAAGTAGGAAAAGTAAAAAAAAAAATATTGGGGGAAAGAGTAATGAAGAGAAAACATATAATATATAGCATATACATAAATAAGCAGAAAAAATTAAAACAAAGACATGATTGCAATCAATATGAGTGGGTTGAAAATAATGTGTGAGACATGGAAGCAACCCAGATGTCCAGCGGATGAATGCATAAACAAAATGTGGTATAAACTTTAATGGAATATCATTCAGCCTTATAAAAGAAGGACATTTTGACCTACGCTATAGAATGGGTGAATCTTGAGGATATTATGGTGATAAGCCAGTAACATGAAAACAAATACTGTATGATTCTAGTCGTATGATCTATACAAAATAGTCATGTTCTGGAAACACAAAATAAAGTCATGGAGAGAGGAGGAAATGGGAAGTTGTTTTTTAATGGGCACGCAGTTTCATTCTGCAGGGTGAAAAGTAGTTCTATAGATACGTTGCGCAATGTACATGTACTTTCCTTCCAAGGAGCAAGTGTTTTTTAATTTCACAGGGGCAGTCACCATCTGCAGTGATTTTGGAGCCCCCCAAAATAGAGTCTGTCACTGTTTCCACTGTTTCCCCATCTATTTGCCATGAAGTGATGGGACCAGATGTCATGATTTTAGTTTTTTGAATGTTGAGTTTTAAGCCAAATTTTTCACTTTCTTCTTTCACTTTCATCACGAGGCTCTTTTCTTTTGGAAGAAAAGCTATGACCAATCTAGACAGTATATTAAAAAGCAGAGACATTACTTTGCTAACAAAGGTCTATCCAGTCAAAGCTATGGTTTTTCCAGTAGTCATGTGTGGATGTAAGAGTTGAACTATAAAGAAAGCTGAGCACTGAAGAATTGATGCTTGTGAACTGTGGTGTTGGACAAGGCTCTTGAGAGTCCCTTGGACTGCATGGAGATCAAATCAGTCAATTCTAAAGGAAATCAACCCTGAATATTCATTGGAGGGACTAATGTTGAAGCTGAAACTCCAATACTTTGGCCCCCTGATGCAAAGAACTGACTCATTGAAAAGCCCCTGAGGCTGGGAAAGATTGAAGGCAGGAGGAGAAGGGGATGACAGAGGATGAGATGGTTGGATGGCATCACAGACTCAATGGACATGAGTTTGAGCAAGCTCAGGGATTTGGTGATGGACTTTGGCCACCTCATGCGAAGAGCTGATTCATTGGAAAAGACTTTGATGTTGGGAGGGATTGAGGGCAGCAGGAGAAGGGGACGACAGAGGATGAGATGGCTGGATGGCATCACTGACTCGATGGACGTGAGTCTGAGTGAACTCCAGGAGTTGGTGATGGACAGGGAGGCCTGGCGTGCTGTGATTCATGGGGTCGTAAAGAGTTGGACACGACTGAGCGACTGAACTGAACTGGACTGACCTGACCTTAGGGAAGCCTAGCGTGCTAACAGTCCATGGGGTCACAAAGAGCCAGACATGACTGAGTGTCTGAACTGAACTGAGGACATAGAAGCAACCTAGATGTCCACCAACAGATGAATGAATACAGAATTTGTAATACATATATACAATAAAATATTTCTCAGCTGCAAGAAAAAGAATGAATTAGAGTCCATGCATTGCAGTCCATGGGGCTGCAAAGAGTCAGACACAAATGACTGACTGAAACTGAACTGAATTGAAATATTCTTTACACTACTGAACTGTAGACTTATAAAGTTAAGATGGTAATTTTTTATGCGTTATTTATAATTACCAAAAAAAAAGCTGTAAAAGACAGAATCAGTGATTGGACTCAGAAATTAAAGCAGAGCCCTTTAAAACACAAGGCTCAAAACAGAGTTCCTCTTGCCAGAGCCTAAGAGCTAAACTGATTAGAATGTATATTAATTTAAGAAAAAAAAAAAAACTGAAAGTTGCCACACAGACTGAACACACTGAACAGAACAATGAAATTAAATGTGAATGATAATAATAAACTTCAGAATTTATTAAAGAAAACACTTATGAAACAAAGGCCATAGGTGAAGCACAGTGGTAATTAATTGGAAAGATATATACCCTTGATTATTAAAAAAAGAAAAAGAAGTGTTGAAAATTAATAGACTATATCTTATAATCATGAAGCAATGGAGGGGAAAAGGAAAATAAGCTCAAAGAAAGCAGAAGGACAAACACAACAATGGTAAAAGGATAAATTAATAAAACAGAAAATATAAAAATTGAATAGAATTGATTAAAATAAAAATGGTATTTAAAAACTTTTTTAAAGAAAAATTTAGGCCAATTACAATGAAGAAAAATGTGAGGAAACAGATACAATAACAATGACCTGATAAGAATGAGGTCATAAAAGTGAAAAGTCCTGATTCAAAGAGTTTTATCACATTATTAGATCTTGGTCATTACCATCAGTAGTCATTTATCAATGAATTTGGACACACCCTACATGAACTGGATAATTACCAAAAGTGATCCAAGAAGTAACAGAAAACCCAGTAGAACAACAATAAGTTCAATAGATAGTTAATGATCTACTTATACAAAAGTCACCTGACTCAAGACATATCCAGCATCAGGGATATGACTAACAATACCCTTCTTTGGTAAACAGGTCCAGAAAAATATCAGATCTAATCAACTAATCTCACAGCCTATGATGTTCTGTTTTAAAAATGAATGACTATACTACAAAATAAGAAAAGTATAGTTCAATTTCAGTTTTGAACATGAATGCAAAACTCTTAAATAATAAACTAACAAAAAGAAATGAACAGTGTATGAAAAGATAGATATATATATAAGAATATGTCATATTTAAAATAGGCTTGAAGACTTTCCAGGCAGTCCAGTGGTTAAGACTCTGTGCTTCCATTGCAAGGGGCAAGGGTTCAATCCCCGATCAGGGAACTAAGATCCCACAGGCCACACAGTGAGGCCCAAAAATAAGAAAAGACTTCAAATATAATTCAATATCAGAAAATCTATCATTTTGATTCCCTTCATTAACAAAGTAACAGAAAACTTTATCATAACAGTTGCCCCTATTTTTCAGATAAAAGCCAACATCCAATAATTTCTAAAAAGAAAATCTCTAGCAAGTTAAAACTACAAACAAATGTTCTTAATCAGAAAGTGGATGTAAAGCAGAAATCTAGAGCAAACATCACACTGGGGAACCACACATTTGAGTCTTTGAGAGGTCAGTGTGGAAGTGTGACTTCCTGAATTTGAACCTGGCAACCCCACCTCCTAGCTGTTGGATTTGCACTTCTGGCATCAGGAAATGAAGAAGTGGAAGTTATGTTTTTCTACTCATCTCTTTTCTTTCTCTACCTGAACAGCCCTCTCATCCCTTCGGTTTCCCCAGTAGCACTAGTGGTAAAGTATTTGCCTGCCAATGCAGGAGACCTCAGATCTTGACATGGGTTCAATCCCAGGGTTGAGAAGAGGCCCTGGAGGAGGGCATGGCAAACTCCTCCAGTATTTTTGCCTGGAGGATCCCATGGACAGAGGAGCCCGCTGGGCTATAGTCCAAAGTTCTCAGAGTCTGACACAACCGAAAGGATAGCATGCACACAGCCTTCCCTTCCCTCTGAGTTCCCTTACTGACCTCTCTCCATGCAGCAAATGATGAGGCGAAAAGGGAGGAGAGACTGGACCCATGGCGATGCTCTGTATATGTCTTTGAGCTCCATTTTCTCAAGGCCTGATTCAGCTTTACCTAGGCTGCCTCTATCGAATGATCTCTTTCCCTCTAGAGGGGCAACCTCCCTCCCTGCAGCACCTGTGTTGGATCCCCCTGCCAATGTGAGTGCTCGCCAGGCTTGGTTTAGGGACCACGTGGGCAGTCCCGTGTCCTCCACCCGCCTCTGCAAGTCTCAGTGCTCTTCAGGGGAAAGCCATCAAAAACTACCGGAGTTCTGTTCCAGATACTCAGTCTCATAAGCAAATAGGGTGCTGTGGCCTTTCCAGGGTATACCTTTAGACTCATGCATTCTAAACTCTGGTTTCTTCATGACTAGCAAGGGTGAGTTACGATACCTGTCACTTCTTCAGAAAGCCTCAGACAAGAAACTGGCTTTAGTTTTTATGTTTTAGCATAGCATTAAATTTCAATAGATATACATTGCTTTCATTGCCCCCAACATGTAGGGATCAGAACAAAATGCTATACTTCTAAGCATGAAGAACACTTTGTAGCAAGTACCCTTTCCTTCCAAATTCCCTCTCCTTTCTTTTATTGATAAATGCTGTCAAAGCAAGTTAGCCCTATTGGCACCCAAGGTCAGACTAGGAATCTCCTAAGGCTATCTTTGAGCATGACTTTGGAGAAATTAGTAACTTTGTTCTTGACACAGATATGTCTGTACTTTTAGCCTTACACTATTTGGTAATGTCAAAAGCCAGGAAAATTTTCAAATACTTCACACCATCCCCTACCATCATTATGTATAAAAATGAAAACTTTAAAATCACTAAGAGAAAATAGAGAATATCTCTATGGCCCTAGAGTAGAGAAATTCTTCTTGAAGAATAATTTTTAATGCAAAAAATTACCACAAAGGAGCACATTTGTTTAGAATTTGTGAACAATTCAAGAAACCATTACAATATGAAAAGATAAACTATGGGCTAGGCAAAATAGTTGTAATATATGTAACAGACAATGTGTCAGTAAGGAAAAAGACATATACCTGAAAGAAAAATGGACAAAAGTGAAAAAGTAATTAATAGGAATAAAAATAGAAATGGCCGTTGACAGGATATCTACCTTCTTTAGTAATCAGGGAACGACAAATTGAAGCAACAGTGAGATAACACTTCTAGTCTTATCAGTTAGGCAAAAATGTAAAAGCTGAACATGGCCCCCAAACTTGGCGAGGGACAGGGAAACAGGTGCTCTCATAGTGTCTGTGAGTAAACCTGGAGATCCACTTTGAAGAGAAACTGAGCAGGAGCTGGTAAACCCCAGCAGTTCTATTTATGGATTCCCCCTGTAACAGAAACACCAGCACATATGCTCAAGGAGAATTGTAACAGAATGTTGTCACAATAGTCATTCTAGCTGCAATTATAAATTCAAATATGATACAGTCATAGAGCTGTTAAAATGAATAAGCTAGATATGTGTCTCAAGATAAGTAGATCTCAAATTCACAATGTTGAGTGATAATAATTGTTTGTACACTATTACATAAAACATAATGAAACATACCAAACCACACTATACATTTTTATGCATACATATATGTGAACCAAATATTTTAAAGTTCTGAAAAATACACATTAAATGCATAAAATTATGTCAATGGAGAGAAGAAAGAGAATGGGATTAGAGACGGTTTCAAGGGCATTTAAAACTTAATCACAACAATCTAATTTTTTACAAAAGGAATGGATTTTTGTATTACTTATTTAAAATCTTAAAGTAAAAGTGAAGGTAAAGAGAATAGACTCTGGAGCCAGAAAGATTTGGTTTAGCTCTTAGCTTCTGATCCCACACTGAAAAAAAAGTGTAATGTCTGAAAATAAAGAAAAACCATATATATATATGGGCATATGGCAACCCACTCCAGTAATCTTGCCTGGAAAATCCCACGGACGGAGGAGCCTGGTAGGGTGCAGTCCGTGGAGTCGCTAAGAGTCGGACACCACTGAGCGACTTCCCTTTCACTTTTCACTTTCATGCATTGGAGAAGGAAATGGCAACCCACTCCAGTGTTCTTGCCTGGAGAATCCCAGGGACAGGGGAGCCTGGTGGGCTGCCGTCTGTGGGGTCACACAGAGTCGAACACGACTGAAGTGACTTAGCAGCAGCAGCAGCATAGATGCATACGTAAAAATAGAGAGTGCCTGTGGAGTGAGTTACTGCGCGTGATGCACAGAGCACCATGTCTGCTTGTAGAAGGTGCTCAAAACACGCCCATCTCCTCCCCTCCCTCCAGTGAAGACAGGGCATGCATAGTGGTGCTCAGGCCTCTCATGAGGCTGCACCTAACTTGTGGGTTCACTGTCTTTCTTCAGTGAGTCTGAGAAATACTTGACCAAGAGAATGGGAAAGATCCCAAATCCTAAATTCAGACGTGATTTATTAACCTGTATATAGCCTTGACTTCTCTTTAAAACTCATTTGAAATTTTAAAACACATTCTTCAGTCAAAGGAACTGAGACATTATTATACGAATTATCTTAGAAAACTAGAGGAAAGAGCCAAAAAGGTCTTTGAAAAAACATTTTCTTTGTCTCTTTGACAAATATTTCTAGGCATGGTAAAATAAAATATCCCACTGTAAAAAGATAAAGTGTCCCCAGTTGGGATATTACTTTCTGAATAATCCTGTGGATAGTCCCAGTTTGAGCGCCAACCCATAACTCATTCTTGGAGGTTTGTTAGAATCGTAAACTGCCAAAGTACAGTTTTATGAAGGACAGGAGGACCTCAGACTGAACTTCTCCAATTAAATAGATTAAAATTTAGCTGTGAATTCCGGCCAGGGCCATGCATTATTGTTTTAATACAGAATAAACATAGATTTACCAAAGCAGTGAAGCTTGCAACTGGTGACTTTTTCCTAATTTCCCCAATGGAAATGTTTATTTATATAACTCCAATCATAAAGTTAAAAAGGAACGAAATGCATCTAAGGCAGAAAAATGAAAGAAAACATCTGTAACATAGAGTAAACATTTGGGACTAAACTGATTCTCAGTTATTTGCATACTATGTTACTTTGAGTTAGATGCAAAGTACTTGAGTAAATACTACAGAGCAATAAAAATAAATAAATATACAGAGCAATAAAATATATTTTAAAACATAATGTACCATTGTACAAATAGCAATGAAGACAATTTGCCTAGAAAAGTATTAGGCCTTGAGAAGTGTATGCCCAAATACAATTATTGATGGAAGATGAGTATTTTTGGTTTAAGTTGGCCCATATATTTTTCTTTAAAAATAAATATAGACTGAGAAGAATGAGAATAAAACAATATTAGTAAAATCTTTGACAATTTGGGATTTTGAGGACAGATGTGTTACTTTTGAAGATTAAGTATTATTTTTTTACCTTGAGTTTGATTAGTTCGTGGTTTAAAAATTAGTTTTTTCCCTCACACAACAACTTGAGGTATCCTAAAGTCATTAACATTTTATCTTGTGATAACCTGTATATTTATGGAAAAATAAGCCACCATCATTCTATAGAAACTGCTACCTGGTCAAAATGGCATGTGAGAAGTGCTTGCAAGGATGTGTGTGCTCAGTTCCTCAGCTGTGTCCAGCTCTTTGCCACCCCATGGACTATAGCCTGCCAGGCTCCTCTGTCCATGGGATTTCCCAGGCAAGAATACTTGGGAATTGGAATGGGTTGCCATTTCCTCCTCCAGGGTATTGTCCCCCACCTAGGGATCCAACCTGCATCTCCTGAGTCTCCTGCCTTGGCAGGCGGATTCTTTACCACTGCTATTAAATACAAAATTTGTCCATTGACCTTGCAAGAACTCAATGTACATGCCATTAAAATGGCTATTAATGAGTAGTTGCACAATGTAAAACTTCCTTTTACTATTGCTGCTGCTGCTAAGTCACTTCAGTCGTGTCTGACTCTGTGCAACCCCATAGACGGCAGCCCACCAGGTTCCCCGTCCCTCGGATTCTCCAGGCAAGAACACTGGAGTGGGTTGCCATTTCCTTCTCCAATGCATGCATTCATGCTAAAGTCGCTTCAGTCGTGTCTGACTCTGTGTGACCCCATAAACAGCAGCCCACCAGGCTCCTCTGTCCACGGGACTCTCCAGGCAAGAGTACTGGAGTGGGTTGCCATTTCCTTCTCCTAAGTAGATATAACCCCCTTCAAAAAACGCTTCTGCCTCTTGGAAATACTGGAAGTTAAAAATGTTCTGTGTCAAAAAGCACATGGCTTCAAGAACTACGATTCACTTTCTCGTGGTGGTTTTCATGGCATTTTAGTGCCCAGAAAGACATGGGGTCAGCTAGAATATCCTGACACTTTTTGAACCAATGTGTACTAATTTGGGGCTTTGCTTGGGCGCTTCTGTCTTGTGCACATACATGCAAATAACCGGGTTTGAGGAATCAAAAGCAGACAGAACATCATAGTCGTTCCCAGATGCTGTTATAGTCAAATCTGAGTTACCCATTGGCAAGTACCTCCTATTAGGGAGAAGAGTAATGAATCCTGACAGACAGGACAACTGGGCTCAAAATCAAAGCAAAATCCTTACCCAGAAAGGCCTGATGTCACTTTCCATACAACATGGCCCTCCTTTCCCAGACTCCAACTCTTAGCAGCATGGCCTCCGCCACCTTTCCAGTTTTATTTGCTACTAAACCCCCATAGGAGCCTTATCCAGCAATCAAATGGATCCCTCACCTTCTCCAAACATATCCAGTACATCCCTGCCTCCACCTATGGTGTTCCTACCATCTCCACGTGAACATGTAATGTAGTCCTTTCACCACTCTGCCTACCAACTGGGTTATCCTTCAAACTTAAAATTAAAATGAAACACAGACAAAACCACACACACACACACACACACACACACACACACATTTGACTTCTTCTTTGGTGCCCTCCTTGATCTACCCAGAGAAATGATCTTCATCTAATCTATCAGGTATACTCATCTATATTGTGTATTTTACTTATAATCTTTCTGGACTTTGGTTACAGGTTCTTTCTCTCTGAACATAGTAAGGAATTGAGAAAAGAGGGCCAGGTATAGGACTTAATGGATCTGACTTATTCAATCTCTACCTCATATGTGCTGCAGAGTTCTCTCTGTAAGTCAGTGTCCTCAGCTGTAGAACAAGAAGATTGGGCCAATTCATCTTTAGGATACCTTCAGGACTTCCCTGGAGGTCCAGTGGTTAAGATCCTGTGCTCCTAACACAGAGGGCATGAGTTTGATCCCTGGTTGGGGTTGGGTCACAGTGGAGAGTTATGACAAATGTGGCCCACTGGAGAAGGGAAAGGCAAACCACTTCAGTATTCTTGCCTTGAGAATCCCATGAACAGTATGAAAAGGCAAATGATAGGATCCTGACAGAGGAACTCCCCAGGTCAGTAGGTTCCCAATATGCTACTGGAGATCAGTGGAGAAATAACTCCAGAAAGAATGAAGGGATGGAGCCAAAGCAAACACAACACCCAGGTGTGGATGTGCCTGGTGATGGAAGCAAGGTCCGATGCTGTAAAGAGCAATATTGCATAGGAACCT
>NW_024070482.1:0-12749 GCF_014754425.2 Oryx dammah
TCCCTTAGAAGAAATGGAGTATCCATCATAGTCAACAAAAGAGTCCAAAATGCAGTACTTGGATGCAATCTCAAAAATGACAGAATGTTCTCTGTTCATTTCCAAGGCAAACCATTCAGTATCATGGTAATCCAGGTTTATGCCCCAAGCAGTAATGCTGAAGAAGCTGAAGTTGAACAGTCAGATCTATGAAGACATACAGGACCTTCTTGAGCTAATACCCCAAAAGGAGGTCCTTTTCATTATAGGGGACTAGAATGCAAAAGTAGGAAGTCAAGAAATACCAGGAGTAACAAGCAAATTTGGTCTTGAGTACAGAGTGAAGCAGGGCAAAGGCTAATAGAGTTTTGCCAAGAGAACACACTGGTCATAGCAAACACCCTCTTCCAACAACACAAAAGAAGACTCTACACATGGACATCACCAGATGGTCAATACAGAAACTGGACTGATTATATTCTCTGCAGCCAAAGGTGGAAAACACTATACAGTCAGCAAAAGCAAGACTGGGAACTGACTGTGGCTCAGATCATGAACTCCTTATTGGCAAATTCAGACTTAAATTGAAGACAGTAGGGAAAATCACTAGACCATTCAGGTATGACCTGAATCAAATCCCTCATGATTATAAAGTAGAAGTGACAAATAGATTCAAGGGATTAGATCTGATAGACAGAGTGCCTGAAGAACTATGGACAAAGATTCTTGACATTGTACAGGAGACAGGGATCAAGACCATCCCCAAGAAAAAGAAATGCAAAAAGGCAAAATGGTTGTCTGAGGAGGCCTTACAAATATCTGAGAAAAGATGAGAAGTGAATAGCAAAGGAGAAAAGGAAAGACATAAGCATCTGAATGCAGAGTTCCAAAGAATAGCAAGAAGAGATAAGAAAGCCTTCCTCAGTGATCAGTGCAAAGAAATAGAGGAAACAATAGAATGAGAAAGACTAGCGATCTCTTCAAGAAAATTAGAGATACCAAGGGAACATTTCATGTAAAGATGGGCACAATAAAGGACAGAAGTGGTATGGACCTAACAGAAACAAAGATATTAAAAAGAGATGGCAAGATACACAGAAGAACTATACACAAAAGATCTTCATGACCCAGATAATCACAATGGTATGATCACTCACCTAGGGCCAGACATCCTGGAATATGAAGTCAAGTCACCCTTAGGAAGCATCATTACAAATAAAGCTAACGGAGGTGATGGAAATCCAGTTGAGCTATTTCAAATCCTGAAACATGATGCTGTGAAAGTGCTGCACTCAGTATGCCAGCAAATTTGGAAAACACAGCGGTGGCCACAGAACTGGAAGAGGTCAGTTTTCATTCCAATCCCAAAGAAAGGCAATGCCAAAGAATGCTCAAACTACTGCACAATTGCACTCATCTCCCAGGCTAGCAAAGTAATTCTCCAAATTCTCCAAACCAGACTTCAACAATACATAAACCCTGAACTTCCAGATGTTCAAGCTGGATTTAGAAAAGGCAGGAGAACCAGAGATCAAATTGCCAACATTCACTGGATCATCAAAAAAGCAAGAGAATTCCAGAAAGATATCTATTTCTGCTTTATTGACTATGCCAAAGCCTTTGACTGTGTGGATCACCACAAACTGTGGAAAATTCTTCAAGAGATTGGAATACCAGACCACCTGATGTACCTCTTGAGAAATCTGTATGCAGGTCAGGAACCAACAGTTAGAACTGGACATGGAACAACAGACTGTTTCCAAATAGGGAAAGGAGTTCGTCAAGGCTGTATATTGTAACACTGCTTATTTAATTTATATGCAGAGCAGAGTACATCATGAGAAATACTGGTTCAATTAAGCACAAGCTGGAATCAAGATTGCCGGGAGAAATATCAATAACCTTAGATACGCAGATGACACCACCCTTATGGGAGAAAGCAAAGAAGAACTAAACAGCCTCTTGAAAGTGAAAGAGGAGAGTGAAAAAGTTGTACTAAAACTCAACTTTTAGAAAACTCTGATCATGGCATCTGGTCCCATCACTCCATGGCAAATAAATGGGGAAACAGTAGAAACAGTGACAGACTTTATTTTTAGGGGCTCCAAAATCACTGCAGATGGTGATCGCATCCATGAAATTAAAAGATGCTTACTCCTTGGAAGAAAAGTTATGACTAACCTAGACTGCATATTCAAAAGCAGAGACATTACTTTGCCAACAAAGGTCTGTCTAGTCAAAGCTTTGGTTTTTCTAGTAGTTATGTATGGATGTGAGAGTTGGACTATAAAGAAAGGTGAGTGCCAAAGAATTGATGCTTTTGAACTGTGGTGTTGGAGAAGACTCTTGAGAGTCCCTTGGACTGCAAGGAGATCCAACCAGTTCATCCTAAAGGAGATCAGTCCTGGGTGTTCTTTGGAAGGACTGATGTTGAAGCTGAAACTCCAATACATTGGCCACCTGATGTGAAGAGCTGACTCATTTGAAAAGAACCTGATGCTGGGAAAGATTGAAGGCAGGAGAAGAAGGGGATGACACAGGATGAGATGGCTGGATGGCATCACTGACTCAATGGACATGAGTTTGGCTAAACTCTGGGAGTTGGTGATGAACAGGGAGGGCTGGCATGCTGCAATCCATGGGGTCACAGAGAGTCAGACATGACTGAGTGACTGAACTGAACTGAAGTAATATTGCTTCCTCAGGTGGATTAGTGGTAAAGAATCTGCCTGCATTGCAGGAGATTTTGGGCATGACAGAGCACATGAATTCAAAGCAATAATATAATAGAGAAAGTGAAAGTGGAGTGTCAGTTGCTCAGTTGTGTCTCACTGTTGTGACCCCATGGACTGTAACCTACCAGGCTCCTCTGTCTGTGGAATTCTCCAGGCAAGAATACTGGATATTGATAGCCAATCACATCTCCAGGGGCTCTTCCTGACTCAGAAATCAAACCCAGGTCTCCTGGATTGCAGGCAAATTCTTTCCCATGTGAACCACCAGGGAAACCCAATAATATAATAAACAGTAAGCAAATATAAGTAAATTTACATCATTATAGGAGAAGGCAATGGCACCCCACTCCAGTACTCTTGCCTGGAAAATCTCATGCACGGAGGAGCCTGGTGGGCTGCAGTCCATGGGGTCGCTAGGAGTCGGACATGACTGAGCGACTTCCCTTTCACTTTTCACTTTCATGCATTGGAGAAGGAAATGGCAACCCACTCCAGTGTTCTTGCCTGGAGAATCCCAGGGACAGGGGAGCCTGGTGGGCTGCCGTCTGTGGGGTCGTACAGAGTCAGACATGACTGGGGCGACTTAGCAGTAGCAGCAGGTTATAAAATTTCAACAATTGTTTAAAGTCAATGAAGACTTATAATTCTAGTTATTATTGACACAGCCAAAGTTGTGCGTGTGTGTGTGGAAGATGCAGAGAGAAACCAAGGTGAATAAATACATGTTAAATTTGGAGGCTTATTTTGATTGGCTTTAATTGTTATTAGGGAAAAGGTTTAGATGTATCTGTTAAAGTTCTCTAGGATACTGAGAAGTAGGAAAAGTAAAAAAAAAAATATTGGGGGAAAGAGTAATGAAGAGAAAACATATAATATATAGCATATACATAAATAACCAGAAAAAATTAAAACAAAGACATGATTGCAATCAATATGAGTGGGTTGAAAATAATGTGTGAGACATGGAAGCAACCCAGATGTCCAGCGGATGAATGCATAAACAAAATGTGGTATAAACTTTAATGGAATATCATTCAGCCTTATAAAAGAAGGACATTTTGACCTACGCTATAGAATGGGTGAATCTTGAGGATATTATGGTGATAAGCCAGTAACATGAAAACAAATACTGTATGATTCTAGTCGTATGATCTATACAAAATAGTCATGTTCTGGAAACACAAAATAAAGTCATGGAGAGAGGAGGAAATGGGAAGTTGTTTTTTAATGGGCACGCAGTTTCATTCTGCAGGGTGAAAAGTAGTTCTATAGATACGTTGCGCAATGTACATGTACTTTCCTTCCAAGGAGCAAGTGTTTTTTAATTTCACAGGGGCAGTCACCATCTGCAGTGATTTTGGAGCCCCCCAAAATAGAGTCTGTCACTGTTTCCACTGTTTCCCCATCTATTTGCCATGAAGTGATGGGACCAGATGTCATGATTTTAGTTTTTTGAATGTTGAGTTTTAAGCCAAATTTTTCACTTTCTTCTTTCACTTTCATCACGAGGCTCTTTTCTTTTGGAAGAAAAGCTATGACCAATCTAGACAGTATATTAAAAAGCAGAGACATTACTTTGCTAACAAAGGTCTATCCAGTCAAAGCTATGGTTTTTCCAGTAGTCATGTGTGGATGTAAGAGTTGAACTATAAAGAAAGCTGAGCACTGAAGAATTGATGCTTGTGAACTGTGGTGTTGGACAAGGCTCTTGAGAGTCCCTTGGACTGCATGGAGATCAAATCAGTCAATTCTAAAGGAAATCAACCCTGAATATTCATTGGAGGGACTAATGTTGAAGCTGAAACTCCAATACTTTGGCCCCCTGATGCAAAGAACTGACTCATTGAAAAGCCCCTGATGCTGGGAAAGATTGAAGGCAGGAGGAGAAGGGGATGACAGAGGATGAGATGGTTGGATGGCATCACAGACTCAATGGACATGAGTTTGAGCAAGCTCAGGGATTTGGTGATGGACTTTGGCCACCTCATGCGAAGAGCTGATTCATTGGAAAAGACTTTGATGTTGGGAGGGATTGAGGGCAGCAGGAGAAGGGGACGACAGAGGATGAGATGGCTGGATGGCATCACTGACTCGATGGACGTGAGTCTGAGTGAACTCCAGGAGTTGGTGATGGACAGGGAGGCCTGGCGTGCTGTGATTCATGGGGTCGTAAAGAGTTGGACACGACTGAGCGACTGAACTGAACTGGACTGACCTGACCTTAGGGAAGCCTAGCGTGCTAACAGTCCATGGGGTCACAAAGAGCCAGACATGACTGAGTGTCTGAACTGAACTGAGGACATAGAAGCAACCTAGATGTCCACCAACAGATGAATGAATACAGAATTTGTAATACATATATACAATAAAATATTTCTCAGCTGCAAGAAAAAGAATGAATTAGAGTCCATGCATTGCAGTCCATGGGGCTGCAAAGAGTCAGACACAAATGACTGACTGAAACTGAACTGAATTGAAATATTCTTTACACTACTGAACTGTAGACTTATAAAGTTAAGATGGTAATTTTTTATGCGTTATTTATAATTACCAAAAAAAAAGCTGTAAAAGACAGAATCAGTGATTGGACTCAGAAATTAAAGCAGAGCCCTTTAAAACACAAGGCTCAAAACAGAGTTCCTCTTGCCAGAGCCTAAGAGCTAAACTGATTAGAATGTATATTAATTTAAGAAAAAAAAAAAAAAAAACTGAAAGTTGCCACACAGACTGAACACACTGAACAGAACAATGAAATTAAATGTGAATGATAATAATAAACTTCAGAATTTATTAAAGAAAACACTTATGAAACAAAGGCCATAGGTGAAGCACAGTGGTAATTAATTGGAAAGATATATACCCTTGATTATTAAAAAAAGAAAAAGAAGTGTTGAAAATTAATAGACTATATCTTATAATCATGAAGCAATGGAGGGGAAAAGGAAAATAAGCTCAAAGAAAGCAGAAGGACAAACACAACAATGGTAAAAGGATAAATTAATAAAACAGAAAATATAAAAATTGAATAGAATTGATTAAAATAAAAATGGTATTTAAAAACTTTTTTAAAGAAAAATTTAGGCCAATTACAATGAAGAAAAATGTGACGAAACAGATACAATAACAATGACCTGATAAGAATGAGGTCATAAAAGGGAAAAGTCCTGATTCAAAGAGTTTTATCACATTATTAGATCTTGGTCATTACCATCAGTAGTCATTTATCAATGAATTTGGACACACCCTACATGAACTGGATAATTACCAAAAGTGATCCAAGAAGTAACAGAAAACCCAGTAGAACAACAATAAGTTCAATAGATAGTTAATGATCTACTTATACAAAAGTCACCTGACTCAAGACATATCCAGCATCAGGGATATGACTAACAATACCCTTCTTTGGTAAACAGGTCCAGAAAAATATCAGATCTAATCAACTAATCTCACAGCCTATGATGTTCTGTTTTAAAAATGAATGACTATACTACAAAATAAGAAAAGTATAGTTCAATTTCAGTTTTGAACATGAATGCAAAACTCTTAAATAATAAACTAACAAAAAGAATTGAACAGTGTATGAAAAGATATATATATATATAAGAATATGTCATATTTAAAATAGGCTTGAAGACTTTCCAGGCAGTCCAGTGGTTAAGACTCTGTGCTTCCATTGCAAGGGGCAAGGGTTCAATCCCCGATCAGGGAACTAAGATCCCACAGGCCACACAGTGAGGCCCAAAAATAAGAAAAGACTTCAAATATAATTCAATATCAGAAAATCTATCATTTT
The DNA here is from genome assembly GCF_014754425.2 of Oryx dammah. NCBI lineage: Eukaryota > Metazoa > Chordata > Mammalia > Artiodactyla > Bovidae > Oryx > Oryx dammah. The sequence goes on from NW_024070482.1 coordinate 6,508, forward strand.
GATTCCCTTCATTAACAAAGTAACAGAAAACTTTATCATAACAGTTGCCCCTATTTTTCAGATAAAAGCCAACATCCAATAATTTCTAAAAAGAAAATCTCTAGCAAGTTAAAACTACAAACAAATGTTCTTAATCAGAAAGTGGATGTAAAGCAGAAATCTAGAGCAAACATCACACTGGGGAACCACACATTTGAGTCTTTGAGAGGTCAGTGTGGAAGTGTGACTTCCTGAATTTGAACCTGGCAACCCCACCTCCTAGCTGTTGGATTTGCATTTCTGGCATCAGGAAATGAAGAAGTGGAAGTTATGTTTTTCTACTCATCTCTTTTCTTTCTCTATCTGAACAGCCCTCTCATCCCTTCGGTTTCCCCAGTAGCACTAGTGGTAAAGTATTTGCCTGCCAATGCAGGAGACCTCAGATCTTGACATGGGTTCAATCCCAGGGTTGAGAAGAGGCCCTGGAGGAGGGCATGGCAAACTCCTCCAGTATTTTTGCGTGGAGGATCCCATGGACAGAGGAGCCTGCTGGGCTATAGTCCAAAGTTCTCAGAGTCTGACACAACCGAAAGGATAGCATGCACACAGCCTTCCCTTCCCTCTGAGTTCCCTTACTGACCTCTCTCCATGCAGCAAATTATGAGGCGAAAAGGGAGGAGAGACTGGACCCATGGCGATGCTCTGTATATGTCTTTGAGCTCCATTTTCTCAAGGCCTGATTCAGCTTTACCTAGGCTGCCTCTATCAAATGATCTCTTTCCCTCTAGAGGGGCAACCTCCCTCCCTGCAGCACCTGTGTTGGATCCCCCTGCCAATGTGAGTGCTCGCCAGGCTTGGTTTAGGGACCACGTGGGCAGTCCCGTGTCCTCCACCCGCCTCTGCAAGTCTCAGTGCTCTTCAGGGGAAAGCCATCAAAAACTACCGGAGTTCTGTTCCAGATACTCAGTCTCATAAGCAAATAGGGTGCTGTGGCCTTTCCAGGGTATACCTTTAGACTCATGCATTCTAAACTCTGGTTTCTTCATGACTAGCAAGGGTGAGTTACGATACCTGTCACTTCTTCAGAAAGCCTCAGACAAGAAACTGGCTTTAGTTTTTATGTTTTAGCATAGCATTAAATTTCAATAGATATACATTGCTTTCATTGCCCCCAACATGTAGGGATCAGAACAAAATGCTATACTTCTAAGCATGAAGAACACTTTGTAGCAAGTACCCTTTCCTTCCAAATTCCCTCTCCTTTCTTTTATTGATAAATGCTGTCAAAGCAAGTTAGCCCTATTGGCACCCAAGGTCAGACTAGGAATCTCCTAAGGCTATCTTTGAGCATGACTTTGGAGAAATTAGTAACTTTGTTCTTGACACAGATATGTCTGTACTTTTAGCCTTACACTATTTGGTAATGTCAAAAGCCAGGAAAATTTTCAAATACTTCACACCATCCCCTACCATCATTATGTATAAAATTGAAAACTTTAAAATCACTAAGAGAAAATAGAGAATATCTCTATGGCCCTAGAGTAATATTCTTGAAGAATAATTTTTAATGCAAAAAATTACCACAAAGGAGCACATTTGTTTAGAATTTGTGAACAATTCAAGAAACCATTACAATATGAAAAGATAAACTATGGGCTAGGCAAAATAGTTGTAATATATGTAACAGACAATGTGTCAGTAAGGAAAAAGACACATACCTGAAAGAAAAATGGACAAAAGTGAAAAAGTAATTAATAGGAATAAAAATAGAAATGGCCGTTGACAGGATATCTACCTTCTTTAGTAATCAGGGAAAGACAAATTGAAGCAACAGTGAGATAACACTTCTAGTCTTATCAGTTAGGCAAAAATGTAAAAGCTGAACATGGCCCCCAAACTTGGCGAGGGACAGGGAAACAGGTGCTCTCATAGTGTCTGTGAGTAAACCTGGAGATCCACTTTGAAGAGAAACTGAGCAGGAGCTGGTAAACCCCAGCAGTTCTATTTATGGATTCCCCCTGTAACAGAAACACCAGCACATATGCTCAAGGAGAATTGTAACAGAATGTTGTCACAATAGTCATTCTAGCTGCAATTATAAATTCAAATATGATACAGTCATAGAGCTGTTAAAATGAATAAGCTAGATATGTGTCTCAAGATAAGTAGATCTCAAATTCACAATGTTGAGTGATAATAATTGTTTGTACACTATTACATAAAACATAATGAAACATACCAAACCACACTATACATTTTTATGCATACATATATGTGAACCAAATATTTTAAAGTTCTGAAAAATACACATTAAATGCATAAAATTATGTCAATGGAGAGAAGAAAGAGAATGGGATTAGAGACGGTTTCAAGGGCATTTAAAACTTAATCACAACAATCTAATTTTTTACAAAAGGAATGGATTTTTGTATTACTTATTTAAAATCTTAAAGTAAAAGTGAAGGTAAAGAGAATAGACTCTGGAGCCAGAAAGATTTGGTTTAGCTCTTAGCTTCTGATCCCACACTGAAAAAAAAGTGTAATGTCTGAAAATAAAGAAAAACCATATATATATATGGGCATATGGCAACCCACTCCAGTAATCTTGCCTGGAAAATCCCACGGACGGAGGAGCCTGGTAGGGTGCAGTCCGTGGAGTCGCTAAGAGTCGGACACCACTGAGCGACTTCCCTTTCACTTTTCACTTTCATGCATTGGAGAAGGAAATGGCAACCCACTCCAGTGTTCTTGCCTGGAGAATCCCAGGGACAGGGGAGCCTGGTGGGCTGCCGTCTGTGGGGTCACACAGAGTCGAACACGACTGAAGTGACTTAGCAGCAGCAGCAGCATAGATGCATACGTAAAAATAGAGAGTGCCTGTGGAGTGAGTTACTGCGCGTGATGCACAGAGCACCATGTCTGCTTGTAGAAGGTGCTCAAAACACGCCCATCTCCTCCCCTCCCTCCAGTGAAGACAGGGCATGCATAGTGGTGCTCAGGCCTCTCATGAGGCTGCACCTAACTTGTGGGTTCACTGTCTTTCTTCAGTGAGTCTGAGAAATACTTGACCAAGAGAATGGGAAAGATCCCAAATCCTAAATTCAGACGTGATTTATTAACCTGTATATAGCCTTGACTTCTCTTTAAAACTCATTTGAAATTTTAAAACACATTCTTCAGTCAAAGGAACTGAGACATTATTATACGAATTATCTTAGAAAACTAGAGGAAAGAGCCAAAAAGGTCTTTGAAAAAACATTTTCTTTGTCTCTTTGACAAATATTTCTAGGCATGGTAAAATAAAATATCCCACTGTAAAAAGATAAAGTGTCCCCAGTTGGGATATTACTTTCTGAATAATCCTGTGGATAGTCCCAGTTTGAGCGCCAACCCATAACTCATTCTTGGAGGTTTGTTAGAATCGTAAACTGCCAAAGTACAGTTTTATGAAGGACAGGAGGACCTCAGACTGAACTTCTCCAATTAAATAGATTAAAATTTAGCTGTGAATTCCGGCCAGGGCCATGCATTATTGTTTTAATACAGAATAAACATAGATTTACCAAAGCAGTGAAGCTTGCAACTGGTGACTTTTTCCTAATTTCCCCAATGGAAATGTTTATTTATATAACTCCAATCATAAAGTTAAAAAGGAACGAAATGCATCTAAGGCAGAAAAATGAAAGAAAACATCTGTAACATAGAGTAAACATTTGGGACTAAACTGATTCTCAGTTATTTGCATACTATGTTACTTTGAGTTAGATGCAAAGTACTTGAGTAAATACTACAGAGCAATAAAAATAAATAAATATACAGAGCAATAAAATATATTTTAAAACATAATGTACCATTGTACAAATAGCAATGAAGACAATTTGCCTAGAAAAGTATTAGGCCTTGAGAAGTGTATGCCCAAATACAATTATTGATGGAAGATGAGTATTTTTGGTTTAAGTTGGCCCATATATTTTTCTTTAAAAATAAATATAGTCTGAGAAGAATGAGAATAAACCAATATTAGTAAAATCTTTGACAATTTGGGATTTTGAGGACAGATGTGTTACTTTTGAAGATTAAGTATTATTTTTTTACCTTGAGTTTGATTAGTTCGTGGTTTAAAAATTAGTTTTTTCCCTCACACAACAACTTGAGGTATCCTAAAGTCATTAACATTTTATCTTGTGATAACCTGTATATTTATGGAAAAATAAGCCACCATCATTCTATAGAAACTGCTACCTGGTCAAAATGGCATGTGAGAAGTGCTTGCAAGGATGTGTGTGCTCAGTTCCTCAGCTGTGTCCAGCTCTTTGCCACCCCATGGACTATAGCCTGCCAGGCTCCTCTGTCCATGGGATTTCCCAGGCAAGAATACTTGGGAATTGGAATGGGTTGCCATTTCCTCCTCCAGGGTATTGTCCCCCACCTAGGGATCCAACCTGCATCTCCTGAGTCTCCTGCCTTGGCAGGCGGATTCTTTACCACTGCTATTAAATACAAAATTTGTCCATTGACCTTGCAAGAACTCAATGTACATGCCATTAAAATGGCTATTAATGAGTAGTTGCACAATGTAAAACTTCCTTTTACTATTGCTGCTGCTGCTAAGTCACTTCAGTCGTGTCTGACTCTGTGCAACCCCATAGACGGCAGCCCACCAGGTTCCCCGTCCCTCGGATTCTCCAGGCAAGAACACTGGAGTGGGTTGCCATTTCCGTCTCCAATGCATGCATTCATGCTAAAGTCGCTTCAGTCGTGTCTGACTCTGTGTGACCCCATAAACAGCAGCCCACCAGGCTCCTCTGTCCACGGGACTCTCCAGGCAAGAGTACTGGAGTGGGTTGCCATTTCCTTCTCCTAAGTAGATATAACCCCCTTCAAAAAACGCTTCTGCCTCTTGGAAATACTGGAAGTTAAAAATGTTCTGTGTCAAAAAGCACATGGCTTCAAGAACTACGATTCACTTTCTCGTGGTGGTTTTCATGGCATTTTAGTGCCCAGAAAGACATGGGGTCAGCTAGAATATCCTGACACTTTTTGAACCAATGTGTACTAATTTGGGGCTTTGCTTGGGGGCTTCTGTCTTGTGCACATACATGCAAATAACCGGGTTTGAGGAATCAAAAGCAGACAGAACATCATAGTAGTTCCCAGATGCTGTTATAGCCAAATCTGAGTTACCCATTGGCAAGTACCTCCTATTAGGGAAAAAAGTAATGAATCCTGACAGACGGGACAACTGGGCTCAAAATCAAAGCAAAATCCTTACCCAGAAAGGCCTGATATCGCTTTCCATACAACATGGCCCTCCTTCCCCAGACTCCAACTCTTAGCAGCATGGCCTCCGCCACCTTTCCAGTTTTATTTGCTACTAAACCCCCATAGGAGCCTTATCCAGCAATCAAATGGATCCCTCACCTTCTCCAAACATATCCAGTACATCCCTGCCTCCACCTATGGTGTTCCTACCATCTCCACGTGAACATGTAATGTAGTCCTTTCACCACTCTGCCTACCAACTGGGTTATCCTTCAAACTTAAAATTAAAATGAAACACAGACAAAACCACACACACACACACACACACACACGTTTGACTTCTTCTTTGGTGCCCTCCTTGATATACCCAGAGAAATGATCTTCATCTAATCTATCAGGTATACTCATCTATATTGTGTATTTTACTTATAATCTTTCTGGACTTTGGTTACAGGTTCTTTCTCTCTGAACATAGTAAGGAATTGAGAAAAGAGGGCCAGGTATAGGACTTAATGGATCTGACTTATTTAATCTCTACCTCATATGTGCTGCAGAGTTCTCTCTGTAAGTCAGTGTTCTCAGCTGTAGAACAAGAAGATTGGGCCAATTCATCTTTAGGATACCTTCAGGACTTCCCTGGAGGTCCAGTGGTTAAGATCCTGTGCTCCTAACACAGAGGGCATGAGTTTGATCCCTGGTTGGGGTTGGGTCACGGTGGAGAGTTATGACAAATGTGGCCCACTGGAGAAGGGAAAGGCAAACCACTTCAGTATTCTTGCCTTGAGAATCCCATGAACAGTATGAAAAGGCAAATGATAGGATCCTGACAGAGGAACTCCCCAGGTCAGTAGGTTCCCAATATGCTACTGGAGATCAGTGGAGAAATAACTTCAGAAAGAATGAAGGGATGGAGCCAAAGCAAACACAACACCCAGGTGTGGATGTGCCTGGTGATGGAAGCAAGGTCCGATGCTGTAAAGAGCAATATTGCATAGGAACCT
>NW_024070483.1:0-12737 GCF_014754425.2 Oryx dammah
TGGTCCCATCACTTCATGGCAAATAGATGGGGAAACAATGGAAACAGTGAGAGACTTTATTTTGGGGGGCTCCAAAATCACTGTGAATGGTGACCGTAGCTATGAAATTAAAAGATGCTTGGAAGAAAACCTGTGACCAACTTAGCATATTCAAAAGCCAAGACATCACTTTGCTGACAAAGGTCCATACACTGAAAATATGGTTTTTCCAGTAGTCATGTATTGATGAGAGAGTTGCATTATTGAGAAGGCTGAACACCAAAGAACTGATTCTTTTGAACTGTGGTGCTGGAGAAGACTGTTAAGAGTCCCCTGGATAGCAAGGAGATCAAACTGGTCAATCCTAAAGGATACCAATCCTGAATATTCATTGGAAGGACTGATGCTTGAGCCAGTACTTTGGCCAGCTGATGTGAAGAGTTCGTTCAATGGAAACGATCCTGATGCTGGGAAAGATTGAGGGTAGGGAGGAAGGAATGACAGAAGATGAGCTGGTTGGATAACATCATCGACTCAATAAACATGAATTTGAGCAAACTCCAGGAGATAGTTAAGGACAGGGAAGCCTGGCATGCTGCAGTCCATGGCATGGCAAAGAGTCAAACACAATTGAGCAACTGAATAGAAACAGTAACCTGTAGTGACAGGTTTAAATTAGGAAGTGTGTATTATTCTTACCACATACTATATAGTTAGTTTATAAAGTGATTTCCCTCCTGCCCTCTTGATTCTTGAACATGCTAACTTCACATCTTTGACTTTGGTCAGTTGTGGTACTCAATATTAAACACCAAAAATTCATGTTAGAAAATTTTTAGGAAACTCCATACTGTTTCTGAAGGTGAAAGTGTTAGTTACTCAATCCTGTTGACTCTTTGTGACCCCATGGACTGTAGCCCACCAGGCTCCTCTGTCCATGGAGTTCTCCAGGCAAGAATACCAGAGTGGTTTGTCATTTCCTTCTCCAGGGCATCTTTCCTACCCAGGGGTCAAACCTGGGTCTCCCCTATTGCAGGCAGGTCCTTCGCCATCTGAGCCACCACGGAAGCCTCTCCTGTTTTTAGTAATAGCTGTCCTTTTAAACAGATGACATCCCTGAAGTCCTTGGGAAGGAAATGGATGAGAAGAGGTCAATTTCTTCTATTCTGTCTATTTGTACAAACGTGTTTGTGTATAAGCAGGAAATGAGATAGACCCAATACACAGTGGTGACAAGGAGATACTGTGAAACAATATTATAGAGAGACTCTTCATCAGTTATGTTATTAATTACTAACAGATTCTTGGAAATTTACAGTGCAGGGTTCATTTCACCTCTAATTCTTTATTACTATAGATTTACTAAGTCATTTATTTATTTCAGACAGTTTCTGAAGAATTATTTTAAATTTTAGTTTCAGTCAGTTCAGTTGCTCAGTTGTGTCCGACTCTTTGCGACCCCATGAATCGCAGCACGCCAGGCCTCCCTGTCCATCACCAACTCCCGGAGCTCACTCAGACTCAGGTCCATCAAGTCCGTGATGCCATCCAGCCATCTCATCCTCTGTTGTCCCCTTTTCCTCCTGCCCCCAATCCCTCCCAGCATCAAAGTCTTTTCCAATGAGTCAACTCTTCACATGAGGTGGCCAAAGTACTGGAGTTTCAGCTTTAGCATCATTCCTTCCAAAGAAATCCCAGGGCTGATCTCCTTCAGAATGGACTGGTTGGATCTCCTTGCAGTTCAAGGGACTCTCAAGAGTCTTCTCCAACACCACAGTTCAAAAGCATCAATTCTTCGGCGCTCAGCCTTCTTCACAGTCCAACTCTCACACCCATACATGACTACTGGAAAAACCATAGCCTTGACTAGACGGACCTTAGTCGGCAAAGTAATGTCTCTGCTTTTGAATATGCTATCTAGGTCGGTCATAACTTTTCTTCCAAGGAGTAAGCGTCTTTTAATTTCATGGCTGCAGTCACCATCTGCAGTGATTTTGGAGCCCCCAAAAATGAAGTCTGACACTGTTTCCACTGTTTCTCCATCTATTTCCCATGACGTGATGGGATCAGATGCCATGATCTTCATTTATTCATTATGATTTCATTTTCCTTACTGTGAGCACTAAGAAAAATCCATGATTCAGTTTTTATGTCTGTCATTCTCTCATTTTCTTACATGAAACTTTGTCATAATTTCCCCAACTCTGTCTCGCTAAATTACTAATTACTGATATTGAAGAGTCTGGCTTGTAGTTTGAAAGTTCTATAAAACAGTCTTATGAATCTCATATACAACCCAGAGATATGCTTGAATAGCAAAGTCAGACTCAATTTAGCAATTGAACAACAACAGCAATGCTGGAGCAGTTACATTTTTGAGTTACCATATTACTGGGTTTGTTTATATATGACATCCTTTGTCATGAACTAATTTTGTATAATTGATGTCACAGTAGAATGTGCTATGTGTAACCACTGTGAGGGACCCTAACATCATCACTTCAGTCCCCCCAGGGGCACATGGGAGAATTACCCCTTGGCCTTCTGCAGTAGAGATCTGGTCACATTTTGAGTTCACTTCAAACTAAATAAAGCTCCTTAGAAGTTCAGTTCAGTCACTCAGTCATGTCCAACTCTGTGACCCCATGGACTGCAGCATGCCAGCTCCTAGTGAATCTGTATTTTCCTGCAACTGTTTCTGAATTATTTTGTCTTTTGATTCTTGAATCCACTTCAGTTTTTAAAATTGCTTCATTTTATTCTACTATTAACAGAGAAATTACACATTTCTCAATATACTCTATTACAAAAAATATAAATGAGCAAAATTTTCCTGGATATCTGATATAATCCATGCACATACCTTTTCTTTCTTTTTTAAAAAATTTATTTATTTTAATTTCTTTTTTCTGTTTTAAATTCACTATTCTTTTCTCTCTTGAGATAATGACTGAACTCCTCTATCATAAAATGTATAGTTTCTGATCCTAATTTTTGGCATAATTTTTTTTTAATTTTTTAACAGAAAAAAGAAACAAAAAAGTGTTCAGAGTTTAATATTTCAGACTACATATTGTTTAGCACATTTTTCAGAATTTAATTTCAACCTAATGATATCAGTCACAGTGATAAGGCCACTAAACTTTCTTATGTCTCACATGGTGAATCCAAGTAATGTATGCATTCTAGTGACCTATAGCAGGATTTAAAGTTACTTGGCTTCAGTGTTTTGTCTCAATGACTTGCTATCCAATGGTGCTTTATCTATACTCTGAAAGATGCATCTGTTTGTTATTATTATAATATATTCTCTTTTCACAAATTAATTACTTATATGTACTGACTAGTCTCATTCCCTGATAATTTTTATGAAAATAATACAGGCTTATTGCAAAAAAAATGCAAAAGCATAGAAAATTAAAATAAATAGATTTACTAAACTCTCTATCCAGGAATTCCTTAGTTTCAAATTCACATGTTTTTATAAGAAATTGAAATATATCTTACACAGAAAAATTATATAATTTCAGATATATAACTTGATTTGATAATTTATATTTTATAATATGATTGCCATTTTATTATTGATTGAAACTGTATTATGTCTAGTAATTATCATTACTTTTTGTGGTGGGTATAATTGAGATATAGTCCCTTGGAAAGTATGATGATTATAATATTATACTGTTGTGTATATTCACTGTTCTGTACTTTATATCTCTAGGACTTATTTACTACAAGATGCAAACTTGTACCCTTAAATATCTCTCCTATTCTCTTGTCCTTTAGTCCTTAGTAATCTTTATACTACTTCTGTTTTTACAAGTTTGGCATTTTTAGATTCCAAGTGATATGATACATTGTTTTTTTCTGTTTTTTCAAAAAGATAAACAAGACTGACAACATCTGACTATATTTACCAAGGAAAAAGGATTCAAAACATGAAAATGAAATAGGAGACATTACAACTGATATGATAAAAATATGTAGGCTCATAAGAGACTACTATGATGAATTACATGACAACAAATTACACATTGGAAAAGAATAGACAATTTTCTAGAAACAGACAATCTAAACAACCAAGACTGAGTCAGGAAGAAATAGAAAATCTGAACTGTCACAATAAGTAAAGATATTGAATCAGAAATCAAAAATCTCCTAGCACACAAAACTCAACCAGATGTGTTCACTGATAAATTCTATGAATATTTAAAGAAAATTAATGTTAGTCCTTCAGAAAAATCTTCCCAAAAATTAAGGGGTTGGAGGGAACTTTTTCAAACTCATTTTACAAGGCTAGCATTACCCTGATACCAAATAGATAAGCACATTACAAGAAAAAAACTACAGGCAAATATCCAGACTGAATGTATATGCAAAGATTATCACTAAAATAAATTAGTGCTAAATAAATTCAGCAAACTGAATTTAAGAATACATCTAAAAGATTATATACCGTCACCAATGGAATATTTCTCTGGGATGTAATATGGTCCAATATACCCCAAAATATTTGTAATACATTGCAATAATAGAATGAAATGTAAAATAACTTGGTCATTTCAACAGATGTACAAAAAATAAATAAAAAAGCATTTGAAAAGATGTAGCATTCTTTCATGATAGAAACCCTCATTTTTTAGGTATAGAGGGAACATACCTCAATGTAATAAAGACTTTGTGTGTGTATATATATATATATATATATATACACCCAAAGCTAACATTATCCTCAACAGTGAAAACTTGAAAGCTTTTTATGTAAGACCAGGAACAAGAAAAGGATGTCACTCTTACATTGATTCAACATTGTAGTAGAAATCCTAGTTACAGTAACTAGGCAACACAAAGAATAAAAGGCTTCTTAATCAGAAAGGAGGGCTTCTCAGTGGTAAAGAATCTGCTTGCCAATGCAGTAGATATAGGAAACATGGGTTCAATCCCTGGGTCGAGAAGATTCCCTGTAAGTGGAAATGGCAACACATACCAGTACTATAGCCTGGAAAATTCCATGGACAGAGGAGGCTGGGGGCGGGGGCTACAGTTCAGAGGGTTGCAAAGTCAGATGCAACTGGGTACTTGAGCACACATGCAAGCAAACAGAAAGAAAGTAGTAAAATTATCATTTTTTGCAGATGGCATAGATTTTAGCACAGAAAAAATAGATTTAACCACAAAACTGAGCTAATCAGCAAATTCAGTAAAGTTGCAGGATGTAAAATCAATACAGAGAAATCAGTTACATTTGTATGTACTATTAATGGAAAAGCTACCCCATTTACAATAGGACCAAAAACAAGAAAATAACTAGAAATGTAACCAGTAAAGTAAAAGATCTTTACAGTGATAACTCCAAGACTTTGTTGAAAGAAATAGAAGAAAACATAAATAAATGGAAAGATATCCCATGTTCATGGATCAGGATATTTATATTGTTAAAATATCCACGCTACCCAAAGCCAAAGGCATCACACCTCCAAAATTCAAATTATAGTGCAAAATTGAAGTCGCTCAGTTGTGTCTGACTCTTGTGACCCCACAGAATATAGCCCGCCAGGTTCTTCCATCCATGGGATTTTCCAGGCAAGAATACTGGAGTGACTTGCCATTTCCTTCTCCAGGGGATCTTCCCAACCCAGGGATCGAACCCAGGTCTCTAGCAGTGAAGGCAGATTCTTCACCAGCTGAGCCACAAGGGAAGTCCATCTACTTTGCTATGGTACAAAGGGATAGCATTTAAAGCAATATGGTACTGGCCTATAAATGCAAACATACCCGTGAAGCATAATACAGGGTCTAGAAAAAATCCCTCCATATATAGCAAACTAAAATTCAACAAAAGAGCCAAGATCCCCAATAGGGAAAGAATAATCACTTATTTTGCTTCTGAAAAAACTTGAATAAACATAGGCAAAAAAAATGAAATGAGACCCCTATCTTACATTCTCAAAATATTACTTCAGATTTATCAAAGACTTAAGCATAACACAAGGTACCATAATACTTTTAAAGAAAATGTAGAGATGATCTTCCTTAACAGTAGTCTTGAAAGTGATTGTTTTTGAATGTGACATTAAAAAAAAATCAACAAATGGCACTGCATCAAACTTAAAAGCTTCTGCACAACAAAGGAAACAATCAAAAAAATGAAAACACAAACTCCAGAATGGGAGAAAAACTTCACAATTACATACTGAGTGAGGAACTAAGGTCCAAAATATATATAGAACTCACAAAACACAATAGCAACAAAAAAATCAATTAAAGAATAGACAGATAAACAAAAGAGACATTTTTCAAAAAGACGTCCAAATGGCCACCAGTTATCAATATCACTAATTATCAGGGAAATGCAAATCAAAGTTAGAACATCTACACCAAGAAGAGAAAAGTATTAATGAGAATGTTAAGAAAAGTGAATGCTTTTACACTGGCAATGGGAATGTAAACTGGTTCCACCTTTATTGAAAACAAAGTGAAATTTCCTCAAAATATTAAAAATAGATCTACTGTATGAGCCAGCATTTCTACTTCTGTGTATATAACCAATGGAAATAAAAACAGGGTAGATGAAATACATGCTCTCCCATGTTTACTGCAACAATTTGTAGTAATCAAAGGAACAACTTAAGTGCCCATCAATGGGTGAATCCATAAAAATGATGTGATAAATATATACACAAACACAAACATGAGCACACACACTCAGAATATAATATTATTCACCCATGAGAAAGAAGGAAATCCTGCCATTTTTGACAACCTGAATAAACATAGAGGACATTATGCTAAAATTTGTGCTTTCAGTCTAATCTGTATTCTACTCCTATCATTAAATGTGCATTTGATATATATATTTGAAAATTGTAATTCCAGCTTATAATGTTTTATCCCAGAAGAAAATTGTGATCTTACTATATTTATTTTTTCCAACTAAACCTCATAGCTGACAGTATAATTAAGCATTCTTTGATGAAATCATTGTAATGTTATAATGTAAGTATTTATAAATTATTTAACTATTGCTTATTTCTATTATTTCTAGTGTTGACATTTTTGAATTATTATCCAATATATTGTGTTAGGACATCTTGATTATTTTCTTTGTATAGTTTCATATAAGTATATTCTGAAGACAAAATCTATAAGCATTTTTACAACTTGATGCATTTTGTCAAATATCCTATTTCTTTAAAAAGTGCAGAAATTTTCTAGAATCCAGTAATTACTGGAAAAGTTAATAGGTGAATAAACAGTTTCCTCATGCAATGAAGTCCTCACAGTCATTGACTTGGAATTAAATCTTGTTTCTTCAGCTTGATAATAATAGCAAATATTACTAATTTATCATGATTATACTACTATTCGTGTTTCCCTTCATTCTTCTTCCTCTTCTCCTAACCTCCCCTCCTACTAACAACATTATCACTTTCCTGAAATGAAAAAATGGAAACTTCAAAAATAGCGTTAGATAGCATAAAACTTTCACTATCTTATCTCAGTCTTTGGACTCTGGGAAGGTTACTATAGGTAATCCAGTTTGCAATTAAAACAGATATTACATACTGCTATATCTAAAATGGATAACCAGCAAAGACCTAAATGATAACATAGGAAACTCTGCTTAATGTTAAGTGGCAGCCTACATGGGAAGGGAGTTTTTGAGAAAATGGAGACATGTATGTGCATGGCTGAGTCCCTTTGCTCTCCACCTGAAGCTATAACAATATAGTTAATCAGCTCTATTCCAATAAAATTGGAATTAGTCTAAAAAACAGAGAGAGAGAGGAAAAAAAAAACCAACAGATATTGAATTTTAACCTTGAAAAAGATATGTTTCATTTTGCCACCAATCAAGAGTAGACAAAAATGATCTATTAAGGGTTCATAGGACCTCCCTGATGGCCCAGTGGCTAAGAATCCTCCTGGCAGTACAGGGAATGTGTGTTTGATCCCTTGTTTGGGAAGATCTCACATGCCTCGGGGGATCCCCTGGGGCAACCAAGCATGAGCACCACAACCACTGAGCCTGCAAGTCTAGAGCCTGCAAGCCACCTCAGTGAGAAGCTCATGAGCTGCAACTAGAGAAAGTCAGTACAGCAACGAAAACCCAAGTATGAACAAAAATTAATGAATTTTTAAAAAGAGACCACAAAACAGTTGGCTAAAGATTGCTTGCTTTCTATTTTGTCTTAAGTCAATTTAAAACAGACTGGATTCTTGCTTTCTTTCATAAGGAATCAGTTCAGTTCAGTCACTCAGTCGTGTCCGACTCTTTGAGACCCCATGAATCGCAGCACTCCAGGCCTCCCTGTCCATCACCAACTCCCGGAGTTCACGTCCAGTCGGTGATGCCATCCAGCCATCTCATCCTCCGTCGTCCCCTTCTCCTCCTGCCTGCAATCCCTCCCAGCATCAGGGTCTTTTCCAATGAGTCAATTCTTCACATGAGGTGGCCAAAGTATTGGAGTTTCAGCTTTAGCATCAGTCCTTCTGATGAACATCCAGGACTGGTCTCTTTTAGGATGGACTTATACAACCACAAAAAAGAACGAAATGCCACTTGCATAACATAAATGAATCTACCCTATAAACAGAATTCCTTATATTTTGAACCTACAGATGGTTTTAGATTCAGCTGGTAGAAATTGTGGGCCCCCCTTTTAAAAAATCTGTGCATTATTTATGGTTCTTATATATGCAGGGTAAATTTTCTCTGGGCACATTCTGTTAAGCATCTATGATGTTGAGACCTGCATTCCTTAAGGGAACTTTTACTGAGGTTTTCTAAAGGGTTCTGGAGAAAACTCTTGAGAGTCTCTTGGACTGCAAGGAGTCAATCCCAGTCAATCCTGAAGTCAATCAACCCTGAATATTCTTTGGAAGGACCAATGCTGAAGCTGAAACTCCAGTACTTTGGCTACCTGATGTGAAAAGCCAACTCATTAGAAAAGACCCTGATGCTGGGAAAGATTGAAGGCACGAGGAGAAGGGGACGACAGAGGATGAGACAGTTGGATGGCATCACCTACTCAATGACATGAGTTTGAGGAAACCCCCAGGAGATGGTAAAGGACAGGGAAGCTTGGTGTGCTGCAGTCCGTGGGGTAGCAAAGAGTCAGACACGACTGAGCAATTGAACAAGAGGATTAGTGTATGCAGAAAACACCTGTTCCATTATGATAGATGGAGTTATCCCTTTTATGCTGTAAGATGTAAACCACTGGGATTTCAAATGAAGAACGGTTTCAATGCTGATGTGAAAGCAAGTAAGGGTTGGATTTAGCTGCAAATTACTAAGGCATACATTTATATTGTTGAAGAAGATTTTCCATTTTATCTAGAGCACTGGTAAGAAGCCTCAATACTTACAAAAAAGTTTTTACATCTTGCTCATCTGATTGCCAAAACCTTTAAATTCTTAATATTAAAAAGTTTAAATGTCAATTAAACTTTATTTAAAGAAAATTTTGTTGAATTTATTAAATTATATTTATTATCTTTTAATTAACTTTTAAAATTTGCTTTTAAAAGATTCCATGGGATATCTATTCTCTGACAGTTTGCTGAATAATATAATCTTGATGATTAGGATTATCATTTCAATTTCTATTAGCAATTAGATCTATGTGGCTGCACACATTGGGTTATTGACAGTATGTTATACTAACAAAATAACAATAGTGAAAATAATTAATATTTCTTCTGGATCACTGAGTAAGGGCCAGTGACATTTTAGATATTTCACATGTATTAACACATTTTTTCCCTCAAGGACAATATGAGGTTGGTGTTATTATTATAAATTAGTATGGTTATATCTCTATGAACATTTTTGTCTAGTTTTCCATCATTGCCTATATCTTGCGACAACTTGCTAAATGGTGTCCTTCTCCACTCTTGCCCCTTTACAATCCAATCCTGTGACTATATCCTGTGATTGCTTTTTTAATGTGATCATCTCTCCCTTTTCTTCACCCTTTAAATTTTTTCCCTTATGTCCTACTAGATGTGCCAAACTCCTTATAATTATGTGTCTGCAACTTAACTCTCCAGCATTTTCTGCCTCTTTACTCAGCCTCTTCCTGTTTAGACTGAACTTGGACTTCTTGGGAACTGTCATTATTATGCTTTTTTTTAGTATCTTCCTCTACCTTCAGTTCAGTTCAGTTAAGTAGAGTACAGTCACTCAGTCATGTCCAACTCTTTGCGACCCAATGGATTTTCTACTTTAGCATTCCAGTCCCCTATAATGAAAAGGATATCTTTTTTGAATGTTAGTTCTAGAAGGTCTTGTAGGTCTTCAGTGAACCTTTCAACATCAGCTTCTTCAGCCTTACTGGTTGGGGAATAGACTTGGATTACTGTGATATTGAATGGTTGGAATATCAGAGATTGAACAGAGATCAATCAGAGGTCGATGGAAATGAACAGAAATCATTCTTTCGTTAATAAGATTGTATCCAAATATTGCATTTCAGACTCTTTTGTTGACTATGATGACTACTCCATTTCTTCTAAGGGATTCTTGCCCAAAGAAGTAGATATAATGGTCATCTGAGTTAAATTCACCCATTCCCATCCATTTTATTTTATTTTATTTTATTTTTTTATAACTAACACAAGTATATGGAATTTATTTTTTTTCCATTTGATGCACAAATAGCAAAATATTTATTTAATATAGAAGTGGTGGAGTGGTATCTACCACCCCATCCATTTTAGTTTACTGATTCCTAAAATGTCGACATTCCTTACCTTCAATTATTCCTGAGCATCTTTTAGATTTAACCTTAATTATCAATGCCTCCAAGATATTTCCAGGAGAAATATTAATAACCTCAGATATGCAGATGACACCACCCTTATCGCAGAAAGTGAAGAAGATCTAAAAAGCCTCTTGATGAAGGTGAAAGAGTGAAAAGTTGGCTTAAAGCTCAACATTCAGAAAACAGATCATGGCATCTGGTCCCATCACTTCGTGGCAAACAGATGGGGAAACAGTGGCTGACTTTATTTTTCTAGGGGCCAAAATCACTGAAGATGGTGATCGCAGCCATGAAATTAAAAGACTCTTTCTCCTTGGACAGAAAGTTATGACAAACCTAGACAGCATATTAAAAAGCAGAGCCATTACGTTTCCAACAAAAGTCCGTCTAGTCAAGGCTATGGTTTTTCCAGTAGTCATGTATGAATGTGAGAGTTGGACTATAAAGAAAGCTGAGCACCAAAGAATTGATGCTTTTGAACTGTGGTTTTGGAGAAGACTCTTGAGAGTCCCTTGGACTTAAAGGAGATCCATCCAGTCCATTCTAAAGGAGATCAGTCCTGGGTGTTCATTGGAAGGAATGATGTTGAAGCTGAAACTCCAATACTTTGGCCACCTCGTGCGAAGAGCTGACTCATTGGAAAGGACCCTGATGCTGGGAAAGATTGAGGGCAGGAAGAGAAAGGGATGATAGAGGATAAGATGGTTGGATGGCATCACCAACTCAATGGACATGGATTTGGGTGGACTCCGGGAGTTGGTAATGGACAGGGAGACCTGGTGTGCTGTGGTTCATGGGGTCGCAAAGAGTCGGACACGACTGAGTGGCTGAACTGACTGACCAGATATTTTCTATGATTCCTGCTGGATGTTTCTTTGGCATTTCAGTTTTTCCTTATAGTAACACATTTTATTATTTGCTTTCATTCTGTCTTTCTAGGTAGTGTCAGGTGGCAGAAACTGTGCCCACACCATTCCTCTGCATTTTAGAACTTATTTCTAGACTATGCTTGTCCCTTTTTATTTATTCTTTAACGAATATTTGATTTTCTATTATGTACTGAATTATCAAGGCCTTAATTTAACTGACATTGTCTCAAAGTCTCCCAGGTATCCCACTTTATTTTGCAATGATAATGAAAATCAGGTACTTGTGTTGGTATGGAAATATATCAGTTTCTAACTGGAACATCACTTTATCCAGCTTCCCATATATGATTCACTGTAATCAAAATTCTAGAATTTTGTAAGATTATTCTTATTGAAAATTCAAACTTAACAGAGCACAACAAAGAGGATAGCTGACCTTAGGCAGGGGTTTGGCAGGTTTGCAGTGGAGGCCTCCAACAAATTCAAAATTTGGCAGCACTGGGCGAGGAAATTCAAAATCCCAGTAGGTTCGAATGAGCCACATATCAGCTTTTCCAACTGTCTCTAAAAATGTAGTGGGTCTCCCTTAAAGGAAAAGCAAAAACAAAAGTAACAACAAATATTAGATCAAATGAGAATATTGCCATGTGAATATATTAGGTAATATGGGGTTAGGAATTTGGAATAATATAGAGAAAGATATTTGAAAGTGTATGTTCTTTGATAAAGCAAATATATGTGTGTGTGTGTGTGTGTGTGTGTACATATAATATGATATGATATAATGAAATATGATCTGGAAATGTATGTATACACTGAATAATATAATATATATTATGTAAAATGAGCTACACAAGTAGAAACAATTTCTAAATGCTGCCTAGGTACTTGCACTACAAATATGTTTGTAATCCTTTAATCTACTTGTCTTCATTTATCAAGATATTTTATGAGGTTTCCAGGGACCTTTTTAAGTTAAAAGATGAAGTTTCATGAGTTACATATATAATTGATTGGAGAAATTTTAAGTGCTTCAATTTGTGGTTTACAATTTCCTGGAGTGTCCTGTACTAGGAATGGGCCACAAGGTTCTACGTTACCCTATGATTTAAGTGTT
>NW_024070484.1:0-12729 GCF_014754425.2 Oryx dammah
CACTCCCCGTGTCCGGCCCAGAGCTCCGGAGACCTATCTCCCCCACAAGCCCCTGACTCCACTCTCCACCCGTCGTCTTGTTCTGTGCTACAACTGCCGTGTGCTGCTACAAACGTCTCCGCGCTCCATGTCCTTCCCAGGCGTCCCCAATGTTCCCCGGGGGGATGCCATGTGCCGGCAGACCTTCTGGAACCTTCCTTCCAGAATCTTCCCTGATACTCGCGTCCTGCCAAGAACCGTGGAACTTCTCCGCCCCCGTGTCCCAGCCAGACGGTGGAATTTCCTTTCCACTGCCTCCCGACCCCACCCTCATCTTGTCCAAACCTTCTGGCACCTTCCCGGACACAACCTCCAGGGGGTTCCACAGGCTCTAGGTAGCGCAACCGCCGCGGGTGTGTGAGGACAGGTCGCTCAGGCTCGGCGCCCACACCACCCGGAAGCACTGAGCGGCGTCTCCCATCAGGCTTTGCGCGGCTTCCAGACGGTTTCGCCCCGCTCGGAGCGCCCCCAGGGGCAGTCTCGTCAGAGCGCCTGGCGGAGGTTGATGCCTAAAAGTGTTAGAGGACACGGAGCGGGGAGATGGTTCCAGAAGGTCTGGGCAGGAGCAGAGGTGGCGGGGCAGGTTCATGCCGTGACATACCCCAGCTTCACAAGTCTCCCATGACTGACAGTACTAGCGTTCCTTCTCTGTTACAATGAAACTGAGGGAGAATCATTACTCAAGAGAGAACCAGCAAATCCCCAAATTCTTAGTTACTGCTGCTGCTGCTAAGTTGCTTCAGTCGTGTCCGACTCTGTGCGACCCCATAGACGGCAGCCCAACAGGCTGCCCCGTCCCTTGGATTCTCCAGGCAAGAACACTGGAGTGGGTTGCTATTTCATTCTCCAATGCATTAAAGTGAAAAGTGAAAGTGAAGTCGCTCAGTCGTGTCCGACTCTTAGCGATCCCATGGCCTGCAGCCCACCAGGCTCCTCCGTTCATGGGATTTTCTTAGTAACTAGTCCTAAACCAATTACACAGAAGAGAGGCCCCAGCGGAAACTGGGTAACAGTAAGGTGTAAAGGATTGTGAGGTTATCACAAGTTAAAAGTGCAGGGAATGGAGCGGATAAGGTGCTTAGTGAAAATATATCACATCACAGGCATCTAGCAGAAGAGAGAAAAGAGTGAAATTTTTCTCAACTTCCATTCAAGAGATTAGGAAAAGAATAGATTATCCACCCAAAGAAATGACAAAGGAAATATAAAGAGAGAAGTGAACAGGAGGTAAACCCACAAAGCCAAAGTTGGTTATATAAGAGGGAATCATAGTATGGTAAAACAAAAAAAGAGCCACCAAATAAAATTCTCAAGACTGATATCAGAAATGGAATGGGAGGCATCGATTAGCCCTTTTACTGAGTTTATTAAAGAATTTATTTGATGAAAAGTCAAATGTTATAAACGTGATAGATGTCACAATCTTGATGAAATGACTAAACCTGAAAAACACTGTGAACTTTAACTGACTCACAATGAGATTGGGAGACTGAAATACCTTGAATCTTTCTGAAAAACCTACGAACCACGTTTTCTATTGAAATTAAACCCTTGAGACGTAAGGATACAGCAAGTTTATGAATGCTGATTCCCAACAGAGTGAAGATTGATCTACAAGTTAAATGCAATTCAGTCCGAATCTCAGCTGGTGGTGTGGGCACGTTTGTGCACATGTGTATTTTGTGTGTGTGTGTATGTGTTGTGTGTCTGGGTATTTGTGGGTGTGCATGAAGTTGATTTCAAACGTTTAAATGTTTATGAAAATGAAAAGGGCTAAGAGTAGCAAATGCAATCTACTATGAGAAGGAAAATCCTGGAGGACTTGCTCTCTCAACTGCCAAGAGCATTTATGCCTTCTCCTTTATTAAGAGAGTGTGGTGTTGGGCTAAGGGTGGAAAAATAGACCAATAGAGAAGAAAAGCAAAGTCAGAAAGCACGAATGTCCAGTTGCAGGCTTTCTGATGCAGGGAGGAAGGGAGGGAGAGAGTGATAACAGGAGAGAGAAAAAGAAGACCTTTGAAGGAGACAACTGTTTTCAGGAATTGGTTCTTATAGTTGTAGGTTCTGGCCAGTTTAGAATCTGTTGAGCAGGCTGGCAGAAATTCAGCAAAGAACTGTCTTGCAGCCTTGCACCTGAATTCCACAAGGCTGAAGGCTTGAAACTCAGGCAGGGGTCTGTGCCGCAGTCTTCCAAGGAGAATTTCTTCTACCTTGAAGATTCTTGGCCCTTACTCTTTAGACTTCCAACTGATTAGACGAGGCCCATCCACTTTATGGAGGATAATTGGCTTTACTCAAAGTCTCTTGATGAAAGAACTCATCACATTGAAAAATCTCTTCATAGCAAGATCTAGATTGGTGTTTGGCCAAGAATTTGAACACCATAGCTTAAGTAAATTGACACACAAAATCACCCATCATTCTGGATATTTCAAAGAAAAGGTCTCCTATGTTATTTGGCCTTTTGTGCCTGGCTTCTTCACTTGGTCTCATATTTCAAGTTTCCTCCATGTTGTAACATGTGTTGTTACCTTGTTTATTTGTGTGTCTAAATAAATTTACTGAGATATTAATTTATATACCATGGGATTCACTCATTTAATGTGCACAGGTCAATAATTTTTATTATATTCACAGCTATGTCAACCATCACTATAGTCCAATAATGACTTCACCTTGAACTGAACCCCATACCCATTCATGGTTATCCCTTTACACTGCTCAGGCTCACCCCACCCCCAGCACTAGGCAACCACAAGTGTACTTTCTGTCCCCTATTCTGAACATTTTCTGTTAATGGAATCGTATAACCCTGGCTTTTTTAGCTTGCTGCAATGCTTTCCAGCTTCATCCGTGTTGTGGTGTGTTTCAGTACTTCTTTTTCCTTGCTTAATAATATTTCACTGTGTCGTTATACCTCATTTTGTTTATCTGTTCATCACCTGATAGACTTTTGGATTGTTTTCACCTTTGGTCATTACAGATAATATTGCTGTCAGCATCTACATAAATATCTTTGGTGTGGAGCTACGTTTTTACCTCTCCTGGGAAAATGCCTAGTAGTGGAGTTGTGGGTCCTGCCATCACTCTCTAGCCATTGGAAGAACTGTCAGGCTGCTCCCAAAGTGACTTCACCATTTTGCATCCCCACCAGCAGTGCATGAGGGCTCTGGTTTCACCACATCCTCAGCAATACTTGTTATTTTCTGATTTGTTATGATTCTAGCCCTCCCAGTGGGTGTGCAGTAGCATTTCATCACGGTTGGATTTGCATT
Organism: Oryx dammah; assembly: GCF_014754425.2. Classification (NCBI taxonomy): domain Eukaryota; kingdom Metazoa; phylum Chordata; class Mammalia; order Artiodactyla; family Bovidae; genus Oryx; species Oryx dammah. The sequence goes on from NW_024070484.1 coordinate 3,315, forward strand.
TTGCTGATGGCTCATGAAGTGGCACATCTTTTCACATGTGTGTTGGTCATCTGTGAGTGCATCTTCCTTGGAGACATAGCCATTCAAATGCTTTGCCCAGTTAAAAATTGTTGTCTTTTTATGATTGCGTTTTGAGCATTCTTTTTTAAAAACTTTTTTTTTTTAATTGGAGGTTGATTACTTTACAATATTATGCTGGTTTCTGCCACAGATCTACATGAATCAGTCACAGGTATACATGTGTCCCACCCCTCCTGAACCTCCTTCCCATCTCCCATCCCATCCCGCCCCTCTAGGTTGTCACAGAGCACTGAGCACTGGGTTGAGCTGCCTGTGTCACACAGCGAGGTCCCACTGGCTATCTATTTTACACATAGTAATGTATATGTTTCCATGCTATTCTCAGTTCGTCCCACCCTCTCCTTCCCACACTGTGTCCACAGGTCTGTTCTCTATATCTGAATCTCCACTGCTGCCCTGCAAATAGGTTCATCAGTACCATCTTTCTAGATTCCATACACATATGTCAACATATAATATTTGTCTTTCTCTTTCTGACTTACTTCACTCTGTACAATAGGTTCTAGGTTCATCCAACCCATTAGGACTGACTGAAATGTATCCTTTTTCATAGCTGAGTAATATTCCATTGTATATATGTACCACAATTTCTGTATTCATTCATCTGTTGATGGACATCTAAGTTGCTTCCATGTTCTAGCTATTATAAAAAGTGCTGCAACAAACATTTGGGTGTATGTCTCTCTCAATTATGGTTTTCTCAGGGTATATGCCCAGTAGTGGGATTGTTGGCTCATACAGTAGTTCTTTTCCTAATTTTTAAAGAAATCTCTATACTGTTCTCCATAGTGGCTGTATCAATTTACATTCCCACCAACAGTGCAAGAGAGTTCCATTTTCTCCACACCCTCTCTAGCATTTTTGTTTGTAGACTTTTTAATGATGGCTATTTTGACCCATGTGAGGTTTTTACCTCTTTGTGGTTTTGATTTGCATTTCTCTTATAATGAGTGAGGTTGAGCATCTTTTCATGTGCTTGTTGGCCATCTGTATGTCTTCTTTGGAGAAATGTCTATTTAGGTCTCCCACCCATTTGTTTGATTGAGTTGTTTGTTTTTCTTGTATTGAGCTGCATAAGCTACTTGTATATTTTGGAGATTAATCCTTTGTCAATTGTTTTATTTGCAATTACTTTCTCCCATCCTGGGGCTGTCTTCTGATCTTGCTTATTTTTTCCTTTGCTGTGAAAAACCTTTTAAGTTTAATGAAGTCCCAAAAGTTGTTTACTTTTGTTTCCATTTTCATTAATCTAGGAGGTGAGTCAAATAGGATCTTGCAGTGATGTATATCAAGGTGTATACAGTCTGTTTTCCTCTAAGAGCTTTATGCTTTCTAGCATGAGCATGCTTTATATATTCGGAAAACAAGCATCTAATCAGACATACGATTTGCAAGCACTTCCTTCTAGTCTGTGGATTGTCTTTTCACTCTCTTGGACGTGTCCTCTGAAGACTGAACTTTATTAATTTTGATGAAATCCAAATTATCGAGTTTTTCTTTAGGCGCTCATGCCCTTGCAGTAATGTTTAAGGATCTTTTGCCAAATCCAGGGTCATGAAGAATAATTTTTATGTATTGTTCTAAGGGTTTTACAGTTTTAACTCTTTTGATTAAATCTCTGGGGCATTTGAGTTGGTTTTTGTATATGGTCTGGGTGAGGTAAAGGCCCAATTTCGTTTTATCCCAAGTGGCTATAAAGTTGTCTAAACAACATTCCTTGAAAAATAAATGCTCCATATTGGAGAGTCTTGGCACCTTTGTAAAAAAATCAAGTGACCACAGACATATCATTTCATTTCTGGATTCTCAGTTAAAGTCCATTGGTCTGTCTGTCCTTGTGCCAGTACCATCCAGTCTTGAACAATATAGCTTTGCAGTAAGCTTAGAAATCGACAAACATGAGTCCTTCTACCATGTTGTTTTTTAAAAGAATACACTGGCTATCTAGGTTGCTGCCTTTCCAGTGAATTCTAGAATCATCTTGGCACTTTCTACAAAGAAGCAGCTGGAATTTCATAGAGATTACATCAAATCTAGAGACTGACATGAGGAATATTGTCATCATAGTATCTACCTCTTCTGATCCATGGATGCAGAATGCTTTAAAACTCTAAATATCTCCTTTCACTTCTTCAATGGCCCTTTGTGGTTTTCTAAGTACAGATCTTCAACATCTGTTGCTTAACTAATTCCTCCCTGTTTCACTCTTTTTGACAGTCTTCTAGATGGAAAAGATTTCTTTATCTTGTGTTCAGATTTGTCACTACAAGGGAAGAGAAATATGATTGATTACCGCCTGTGCAGCCTTGGCAAGTTGCATAACTGCAGGCCCCAGCTGCTCCCATCAAGTGGAGAGCAGTGGAGTTGAAGAGAAGACAGGAGTCAGTGTCTGCAAAGTGCTCAGAGGTGTCTGTGGCACACAGCACATGCTATTTGTTTATCAGGAAGTAGGTCAGAAGCTATCCTCTGGGTAGGGGAGCCATTGGCATCACATGCTTTGCAGGAGGTGATGGTGGGGCGAGGCGGGGGGTGATGAGAAGCACATTTCTTACTTAATACTTTGAGTCTCTTGGCTGCACTGGATTCTGAGCTCCATATCAAAGGCAGGTGGGCATCAGGTTGCCGGTCTCTAAAAGGGTGCATTGGTCACCCTCTTGAAACCCACTCCAAGGCAGACAGAGTGGTGGCCACAGGGCTGAGGTCCCCAGAGGGTGTCCATGTTGCCTCATCTGCCATGCCCTGCCAGTGCCTCAGTGAGGACAGGCACTTCTGCGTCCCAAGATGGGGAGGTCACTTTGTGGGGAACTGTGAGGACACCCTGTCCTTCTCCTGGACCAAGGCCAGTGCCTGGCCTGGACTGTTCTGGAACACCAGGGCCCCTCATGCTCACCTGGCTCCCTGTGATTAGGGTTCACACCTCCCCCAGTGGAGGGCTGCTGATTCATGAATGTCTTTCCCTCCTGCCACAGAGATCAGCCTGGGTCCTTCTGGGATCTTCCATGGTGACTAGGCAAGCCCCAGCCAGGCGCACCACCTCAGCAGAGACCAGGTCAGTCCTGCTCACAGCTGTGTCTTCAACCTGATGGTATCTGCCATGAGGCATTTTGGTCAGGGTCACAGGGGCTTGTGTTGGGTGAGGCGGGCTGCCCCGTGTCCTGCGGGGTGTGAGCACTCACTTTCCAGGCAGATCTGGGCTTCAGTGCTGGCTGCTGTCCCAGATCTCAGGGGCAGTAGGCCTGAGGGGTGAGGCCTGAAGGGGAGGATTTGAGGTGATGGCTGTGTGGCAGGTGTTGGAAGGAGGAGGGCCATGAATGTTGTACGTCTGAGCTCCAGACCCGTGATGAGGGCCACCTGGAGCCTCCACCCAGTGTGAGAAGCTGCAGGTGCACCCAAAGGGTTCCAGGGATGGAGGCGCTGAGGCCAGTGGCCATCTCTGTTGCTTGAGACTTTGCTACCAGTGATCCTGGTAGCATCCTCCCAGCACAGCGCCCTTGATCGTGGTGTGGGCGGTGTTAGGGCTCTCCTTGCGTGTGTGCGTGGGGTGCTGCCAGCCTTCAGGGAGAAGTGTAATCATGTGGGCAGCATCCTTTTTGCTGGGACATGGGGAGCCTGGATGCCTCTCTTTCAGCCACTGAGGCACAGATGGAATGCTGGACTCAGCCTCTAGATTCACCAAATTGCAGATTTGGTCCTAGCTGGGGCCTAGAGTCCTTCAGCCTGTCTTCCTGGGGACAGCTTCCCCAGGACTGTTCCTCCTCATGCTCCCTGACCTCTGACCCTCCACACACAGGAAGTCTCTCCCCTGCTTAGCACTGTGGGCAAGCCTGGGTGGAGCTCAGGCCCTGTGGTCCTGGGGACGAGGGTTCCAATCCCCTCTGTCTTGTGGAGTAGCCTGAATCCTCGGACAAAGACCCTCATTTTCTGGGCTCCCCTATGCCTATGGACAAGTTGGAATGGCAACAGCGCCCCACTCACAGCTGTGACTGGATGGGGCTAATACAAAATACAGAGCAGGGGGTTCATGTTTGGGAACGCATGCACACCTGTGGTGGATTCATGTCAATCTATGCCAAAACCAATACAGAATTGTAAAGTAAAAATTAAAAATAAATTAATTAATTAAAAAAAAATAAAAAAATAAAAAATAAAAAAAACAAAATACAGAGCAGATCCCAGGGAAGTGCCCCCGACTGCTAGCAGTTGATGTGTTATTGCCATACTACCAAGACTATGGTGTGGTTTTTCCTTGTCCCTGCAGAGTAAGGAAAATCCAGAGCACCTGAAGGAGTTATACTGCTTTTCCAAGCTCATACGCTTTTTGCTGCTTTTCCAAAGTCAACACTGAAAAGGAGACTCAGGCACCAGGGTCTTCCCAGCAGTGAAGAATGTGGGTGCAAGGAGGCAGGACCATACTCGCAGGCATCCAACGTGGTCCAGGAGTACCTGGTCCTGGGGATAAAGGGGGCATAGCATGTGCTGAGCATTCAGAGGGGCTGGTTATGAGAGCTGAGGAAGAATACACATTACTGCAGGGAGCTGTCTCTGGAATGTCCCAAATATTTCAGTGCTAAGTCCTCAGGGGACAGGGCTCACATCCCTGCCCCTCACAGGACCTGTGCCAAGGGGCCTGTGCACAGGCAGTGCTGATGCCAATGTAGCCATATGATTGTACCAGCTTCTTGTTCACACTCCCACCTCAAATCCCTCTTGGGTCCACGTTCCTTCTTTAGAAGCAAGTCCTGGGGAGCTCTTTCAGTGAAGGTCTGCTTTTGTCACTCATGGTTTCTTGGAAAATGTTTCACTTAGCTGCTGTTTTTGAATGGACACGGAACAGATTGAAATCCTAGATTGATGGCCATTTTCCCAAAACACCTTGAGTATTCTGTTCTATTGTTTTCTGCCATAATAGTGTGGTCATGGCAAATCTATTGGACATTTGTCTTTGATTTCTGGAGGCTTCTTGCTGTTTCTCTTCACTGTTAATGTGCTGCCTAAAATACAGTAGGATATAGGTTTCCACTATGGTGGCATGTCTGTGTGGGGCTGCAGGTGTATCTGGAACAACGTGTGGGCACATCCAGATACTGGTAGAACTCTGTGCCTTGCCTTCTTAGTTGATGCCTGGTGAGCATCATCTACACAACTGCTTGTATAAGTACCTCACTTTTTCATTTCACAGATGGCTAGGGTTCTCATGACGAGACGCACAAAAGAGAACAATCCTCCTCTTGAAAGAAAATTGTGTTATGTACGTTTTTAACATTATGAAAAAGATTGAAATAAATGCTCCTTTCTATAGTAGAGACTCATAGGATATAATCCCACTGAGGTCAAATACCTGTCCTACTCAATAACGTACGGCACAGTGCCTGGCACAAAAAAAGTCTCAATAAGCACGTGTTAAGTGATCAGTGAAAGGGGATACTTAGCCATTTGAAACTGGCCTGCAATCCGACTGATGTCCAGTGTTCTACAAGCACCTAAGACCCCTCCTGCAAGGTAGGCAACTCCTCCCGCAAGAAAGCTGAGGAACACTTTGTGGAGACTTGACAGCTCTGGGATGCTCGGTCATCTCCCAGGGCAGCCACAGACAGAAAGCTTCCAGACACCAGCTGTCTGCTTAAATGAGCCACTGAGGATCCTCGGGATCGAGCAAGGTTCGAGCTAATACTCTGAAAATACCCCCACTCCAGCAACTCTACACAATCCAGACATGTAGAAAGTGCATTTCTGTGCTTGTAAAAGGGTAGGATGTCTTCAGGACCTGGAAGCAATGCGCGACCAGGAGCAGGGAGGAGGGAGCACGGAAGCCAGTACAGTGCCGCCAGGGGAGGCTTGGGGCCAAGCCACTGAGCCTGATGGTCTGCTGGCCCCACTTCCCCACAGGACAAGAGTAAGATTAGAAATCTCAACTGGAACCCCATGGAGAGGCAAGGCTTTTAAAAGAAGGCTGAACTTGAAACACCTGTCAGCTGCATGTATTTTATATTTATTTTTAATCAGAGGATAATTGCTTTCCAGTGTGTGTTGGCTTCTGCCATACCTCAGCCTGAAGCAGCCACAAGTATACATGGTTCCCTCCCTCTTGAGCCTCCTCCTACCCCCTCCGTTCCCTCCCCTCCCCTCTAGGCTGTCACAGAGCCCCACGTGGAGGTGAGACCTTGAAAACACTACAGTAACATGGCAAACTGCCCTCAGCACCGTCAGGCAAGCAGCGAGCCTAGCTTTGCAAGGTGGAATGAGGACAAAGCCCCAATTCCCTGTTCCCTCCCGAGAACCGAGACAAGGCCCTCAAGGGGGTTTAGGCTTGACACTAGTCAGCCCCAGAGGAAACCCGGGCTGAGCAGTGAGCACAGAGTGGCTCCAGGACAGCGACAGCCCTGGGCAAGAGATGACACGGCCCCGAACCAGACCCCAGTGGCAGGGAGCACAGAGGGCGCTCCGGTTCCTGGCATCGGGCTTCTTAAAGGCACTACTACTGCTACCCTGAAAGACCCGAAGAGGCGCAAGAATCATGAGGATCACACAGTAGACTCGAGATTGCAATAACCTGGAAGGTTGTCAGAAAGAGCCAAATGGAGCCTTACACTGGAAGACACGGGAAATTCCAAGCCAAATAAAGAAAAAGGGGCCCCTCCATAGACTTGAAAGAGGAAATCTGGAGAAACAGAAATCCAGGAGAGGATCTGGAAAGCAGACAGAAATGCTTAGCTGGAGTTTATCTCCACGATGTACATGAGCACTACCAAACCAAGCTTCCTTAATGAGGGCCTTAGAGATCGGATGGTCCTCATGGCTTCAGGCAGTACCCATTCCATGGAAGTGCCATGAGATTCTGCCAGATGAGCGAATTCTCTGAGGCTCGGTTTTCTCAAAATGTGAATGAGGGTAGCACGTGACTCTTAGGGCTGCCGTGAAGATCAAGCATCCACATGCGGCAAGCCCGCAGAATGACACACATTCACTACAAGGGGACTAGGTTTTCATTCCATTCCTGTCCTCACACTTGCTCCACTTATTGCAGAGTAGGGCCACTGAGTGGTGGGAGAAGGATCGGATAGGTTGAATGCCAGTTGAGCCAGAAAACTGGGCACTTCCCAAAAACCCATCTCACTGTGCCTCAGTGGGCCCAGCGAAATGGTAATTCTACAGAATTCCCATAAGAAGAACTCAGGGCTCAGAGGGAATGAAAGCTGGGCTTGTGTGCTGGGCGAGGGCTCCAGCTTGTGCCTGTGTGGCCATGGAGTCCGGAACCTCCTCCCTCCTCCATAAATCTCTGGTTCCCTTTCAAGAATCCTGTATGGGGTGGGGGAAGATCACGCTGGTGGCCGCAGGCCTCTTTGGTCACAGATGGACTGGAGTGGTGATGGGGTGTGCGGCTCTTGTCCTCCTCCAGGGATCTTGGCCCCGAACAGATGACCTGGGGGGCGGTTCACTGGGGGCAGGGAGAGTAGAGAGACCCCACCGCTCCTCATCCTGCCTCTGGGCCCACTTTCTACCTGAGATGTCACCTGGCCCTAGGTGGGATGGGACAGACTGCCTGCTCCTGCCAACGAGGGGATCCCAGTTGGCTCTCAGTGGTTCAAAGCCTCTTCCGGCCTTGAGATCAGGGTGGTCCCTCTGCTGTGGGTCCCTGTGGGTCACTGTGGGTCACTGTGGGTCCCTGTGTGTCCCTGTGAGAAGGTAATGAGCACTTCAGACTGGCTCTACTGCAGGGAGTGCAAGGTGGCCCCACACCCTTCTTCTAGAAGCTTCTCTATGGTTGGCCATCCAACCATAGAGTTCTCTAGGGTTCACCATCCCTCCTGCTCTCAGATGAGTATCATTGACCCTGATGTCCAGGTTGGCTTTTGGCAGTGTCTCTTCTAGGAAGCCTGACTCCCGACCTGCCTGTCCAGGCCTGAGCTGGGCACTTCAGCCACAATCACAGAGGACCAGCACTGCCAGGGTGAGCCCAAGAGGCTAGGTAGACAGATAACAACCCAGCTTGAAGGCAAGTCCATGCCAGAGCACTGGAGGCAAAGGGGACGGCACTTGAAATGGCAGCCATCAGGACAGAGCATGCCCAAGTTGTCAGCTCTTGCAGGGGAGCAGAGTTTAGCACAGACGGTATAAAGATTAGACAGGGAGGCAGAGGGTGCGGTCTGAGGCCTGTCGCTTGGATGACCACACGAGGGGCCTGGGGCTAGTGCTGGGGTGACTGGGGTCAAAGGCCCTCAGACAGTACCCCTTGCTAGAGAAAGAGCTGGTGGGACAGGGCATGTGCCCAGGACCTGCCACCAAGGTTCATCCCCAGCTCTGCCCTGGCCTTTCTGCAGAGGGCGGCAAGCCTGACCCGCGGGGGCCCGTGCTGTTCCATGGGTGCAAAGTGCTGGCTGCACAGTGGTGTGACTCAAAAGGCAGGGGATAGGAGAAAGGAGGGGTGGCTGGGCTCCGGCGGAGGGGCTTGAAGCGTGAGTGGCCCGACAGTGTGCTGACAGGGCTACTGGATGGCCCGGAAGGTGAAGAGGGGGAGGGTAGAGGGCATCAGTATGAAGCGGTAGACCATCTTTATGTCCTCTTGCGCCAGTGTCTCCACCAGGAAGTTCTTCAGCACCTAGGACAGAGGCAGGGTTCCACCTGGCCCAGCCTGCCCTGCCTTCCAGGGCCCTAAGGCTGGGCCCCCCAGGACGAAGTCAGGGGTCCTCAGCCAGGCTGCCCACCCATGCCCCTTGTGGCCCACTCACATGGTGCAGAAGAAGCAGCATCTCCACCTCGGCCACGCGCCGCCCCAGGCACTGGCGTATGCCAAAGCCAAAGGCCAGGTGCGGGAACCTGCTTCCAGAGCCCCGGTGGTCCAGCCAGCGCTGGGGGTGATAGCTCTCGGGCCTGGCGAACACGGCGGGGTTTCGACCCAGGGAATAGAGTAGGACCTTCACCAGCGTCTGCAGGCAGTGGGAAGGGGCTGATGTCAGCTGGCCCCTGGGTGAAGGTTGTCGGGGCTCCAGGGCCTCACTCACCCCGGCCGGGATGTGGTAGTTCTGCAGCACCAGGTCCGAGCTCACTTGCCGCTCCAAGGTGATACCCACGGGGTAGAGCCTGCGCACAGGGGCATCCTGCAGGGTCCTCCGCTGTGGCCGTACCCCGGACACCCTCTGCAGCCTTTCTAGGCCAGTGTACACAGCCTGAGGGCAGCCCCCGCCCCCGGCCCCGGGCCCTCTCACGTCGCTCCTGGCACTGGGAAGCCCAGATCCTGAGGCGCTCCTTCCTTGCATCTCCTGAGTTAGCCAAAGCTCCCCAGGCCAGCAAGGACATGACTGACGAGGGCCCCGGGACACTGAGGTGGGATCCCAGA
>NW_024070485.1:0-12722 GCF_014754425.2 Oryx dammah
CAGAAACTTCTCAGTGTGCACTCAGTACTGGGTGATAACTACTGACTGAGGTGATGCGGTGAGGACCTCTACACTTCTCAGAAATCCCAGGGAGCTTTGTGATGCCAACTACAGAAGAGCAGAGGGAATAGGTCCTATGACTGGCCACTAGTGGTATCTCATTTCAATAGGCAATGATGTGGGTGGGCTCCCAAAGCTAGGACTAGGGTGCAAGCAGTATCAAGCAGTATCAGGTATTATTAATAAGAGGCATTTCTATGGAAACAAAAGAAAAGCAGACGTTCATGATTGGAGCTGGTTATCAACCAGTTTCTGAGCCCAGGGGGTAGTCAGTCAAAAAGTTTTCTAGGTGTCAGGATCGAAGCAACTATTGCAGTTTGAAATGTCTCTATCACAGTTAGCAATATCTCTTGGTGATCAGGTTCACTTTCTGAGTGGCTTGTACAGCAACAGGCATGAAGTCTATTTGAACGTGAGCTGTTGTGACAATTTCTCCGATCTTTGCATCAAGTCATCTAGCTTCACGTTGCAGGACTTTGGGAAAATGGCAATGTTAGTTTTCATTGATTGAACTCAAAAGAATGGGAGAGTGAGCAGATCACGATGGCAGAGGTGTGTCGCTCAGAGCTCACTGTCTCCCCACAGACACATCAAAATGATGGGAGAAATTGGGAATTTTAGTAAGAAAGTCGGAGCTAGATATGAGTGCATGTTAGAAAAATTCAGGATCCGACCCAGTTTGCAGGTAAATAATAATACTTCAAGGAAATGTAATACCACTAGAACCTAATATCCACACATGTGTAGTACACTTTCTATGGAACCATTTTTTGCTGTCTATCATCTCCCTCATTTCTACCGAAGACAGGAAAACTAAGACCTAATTTGTTTGCAAAGGAAGTCTACATTCAATAAACTTGGCCTGATTATTTATCAAAGTATGGTAAGAATAACGATTTGCCATATAGGCGCTTTTAAGTCTGCTTTGCTGGAATGGTTTATAAGGAGTGTCCAGAAGGAAATTTTAATAGCCTCTTGATGCTAGGAAGCCACAGCAAAGACTTGCTGTCAGACTTAGAGATCTGGATGAATTCTTTTCTTCCTGAAGTCCCCAAAACATCCTAAAGTTCCTGTGCCTGCCAGAAGTGATATTCCTTACTCACTTGGTAATGCTGGTGGGAATTTGTCAGCAAGTTCCCAGAGTATTTTTACAATGGGGTTTTATGGCTCCGGGGAAAAAGCAAGAGAGTTCCAGAAAAACATATATTTCTGCTTTATTGACTGCGCCAAAGCCTTTGACTATTTGGATCACAATAAACTGTGGAAAAAGGTGAAAGAGATGGGAATACCAGACCACCTGACCTGCCTCTTCAGAAACCTATATGCAGGTAAGGAAGCAACAGTTAAAACTGGACATGGAACAACAGACTGGTTCCAAATAGGAAAAGGAGAATGCAAGGCTGTATATTGTCACTCTGCTTATTTAACTTATATGCAGAGCCCATCATGAGGAACGCTAGGATGAAAGAAGCACAAGCTGGAATCATGATGGCCAGGAGAAATATTAATACCCTCAGATATGCAGATGACACCACCCTTATGGCAGAAAGTGAAGGGGAACTAAAAAGCTTCTTGGTAAAAGTGAAAGTGGAGAGTGAAAAAGTTGGCTTAAAGTTCAACATTCAGAAAACGAAGATCATGCCATCTGGTCCCATCACTTCATGGGAAATAGATGGGGAAACAGTGGAAACGGTGTCTGACTTTATTAGTTTGGGCTCCAAGATCACTGCACATGGTGACTTCAGCCATGAAATTAAAAGAACTCCTTGGAAGAAAAATTATTGGCAACTAAGACAGCATATTGAAAAGCAGAGACATGAGTTTCCCAACCAAGGTCTGTCCAGTCAAGGCTATGGTTTTTCCAGTGGTCATGTATGGATGTGAGAGTTGGACTGTGAAGAAAGCTGAGCACTGAAGAATTGATGCTTTTGAACTGTGGTGTTGGAGAAGACTCTTGAGAGTCCCTTGGACTGCAAGGAGATCCAACCAGTCCATTCTGAAGGAGATCAGCCCTAGGATTTCTTTGGAAGGAATGATGCTAAAGCTGAAACTCCAGGACTTTGGCCACCTCATGCGAGGAGTTGACTCATTGGAAAAGACTCTGATGCAGGGAGGGATTGGGGGCAGGACGAGAAAGGGACGACAGAGGATGAGATGGCTGGATGGCATCACGGACTCAATGGACATGAGTCTGAGTGAACTCTGGGAGTTGCTGATGGACAGGAAGGCATGGCATGCTGCGATACATGAGGTCGCAAAGAGTTGGACACGACTGAGTGACTGAACTGAAAGCCCCATGTTCCTAATTCCTATATTGGTAGAGTGAAGTTTTGTATTGTTTCTGTCAATCCTCCCTGACGTTTGTGGGTCATAGGGACAATGATAATTTCAAGAAACCTGCAAGGTTTTGGTTAAAGCTTGTATAATTTGCACAGGGAAATGTGTGCCTGGATCACACTTGATAAACCAAGCAGAGAACACATTTTCTCACACGTTCTTGGCCACTGTAAGGGAATCAGCCTTGCAGCAAGGGAAGGCTGCAACTCATCCAGAAAATATAGGAATGACAAGAAGATTTTGATGACTCATCTCTTCTGTTCAGTCTCTTGGTCGTGTCTGACTCTTTGCAGCTCCAAGGACTGCAGCACGCCAGGCTTCCCTGCCCATCACCAGTTCCCAGAGCTTGCCCAAACTCATGTCCATTGAGTAGGTGATGCCGTCCAACCACTTCATCCTCTGCCCTTCCCTTCTCTTCCTGCCTTCAATCTTTCCCAGCATGGGGGTCTTTTCCAACGAGTCAGTTCTTCACATCAGGTCGCCAAAGTACTGGACCTTCAGCTTCAGCATCAGTCCTTCCAATGCATATTCAGGACTGATATCCTTTAGAATTGACTGGTTAGATCTCCTTGCAGTCCAAGGGACACTCTCGAATCTTGCCCAGGAGGAACACGATGGCAAGAGGAGTTGGTGGACGTGGAATACATCTCTCTCCACGGATACGTCAGGAATACACCTTCAGACACAGAAGTGCATGCAGAATACCAGCTGAGAGTGGACAGGAGTACCTGACCAGCAGAAAAGTATATATAGACCCACGCAAAACTCAAGGTCAAGCCCTGAGCCTTTAGAGTGGGTCCACTGTCTCCAAGATCCTAGACTACCAGAGAACTAACTCGAGGATATCAAATAGTAAGAACTGACACAAAGGAAACCATTGGAATACAAGACCTGGCATCACCAAACCACTGATAGCCCCTGTGCAGGACACCTCATCTAAACAACAAAGAAAAGAAAAATACAAGCCTGATCATCAGCGGACAGAATTAACAGCTACTCATCCTTGCCCATCAGAGGTAAAAACAAACAAAGAAACAAAAACTCAGCACAAATCTCACCCTGTAAGAAGCTTACACAAACCACTGGAACAACCATAGAGGCCAGAAACCAAAAGGAAGAAAGAATTCAACCTTGAAGCCTGGGAAAAGGAGACCACAAACACTATAATTAAAATAATAATAATAGTGAAGAAAGCACAGAAATACTAGACAAAGGAAAGAACAAACCAGAAACACAGAAGTCCAAATAAATGAAGAGGAAACAGGCAAACTACCTGAAAATTAATTCATTGCTAAAGGGAATGCAGTGATACTGATACTTTTGAAACTGTCTGGCAAATTCTTTTAAGCTAAATATAGTCTTATCATATGATCTAACAAATGAACGTAGAGGTATTTACTCAAGAGAGCCAAATCCTTAAGCCCATCCAAAAACCTTCAACCAAATTTTTATAGAAGAATAAGTCATAGCTGCCAAAAACCAAAATCACCAAAGATGACCTTCAGTAGATGAGTGGGGAAACAAACTATGGTAAGCTTCATGGAATACTATTCAGTCCTGGAAGAAAACATTTCAAAGCATAAAAAGATATAGACACAATTCAATTTATATTGATTAGCAGAAGGAGCCAGTATAAAAAGCCTACTTACCATATGATTCTGTCAATGTTACAGTCTGGAAAATGCAAATCTTTAGAAAGAGTAAAATATTCAGTAGTTGTCAGGGGTTCCAAGTGAGGTTTTGAGGGATGAACAGATGGAACATGGGAGATCCATAGGGCATTCACACTCCTCTGCACGACACCATGTTGGCTGAGTTGATAATATCATGCATCTGTCAAACACTAAAGAACTGTAAAACACAAAAGTAAACTGTACTGTAAACAATGGACAATAGGTAATAATGACCTATTGACATTAGTTGGTCAATTGTAAAACACGAACTTATATCCATTGATCCAGTACAAGATGTTAATAATAGAAGATACCAAGTGGAGGAAGAGAGTGGCTGTATGGGACCTCTCTATACAATCTGTTGAATTTTCTCCAAATTAAATCTGTTCTTTAAAAAAGAAATACAAAGGGCAACAAAAATATAAACACATGAAAAGAGGCGCTACATCAGTCATCATGAGAGAAATGCACATCAAAATTACAATGTGTCGCCTCATACAGGTCAGAATGCTCATCATCAAAATTTGTACAAGCAGTAAATGCTGGGGAGAGTTTAGAGAATAGGTGGGAATGGAAATTGATATAGCCACTATGGAGAACACTAGGGAGGTTCCTTTAGAAATAGGATTAAAACTACCATATGTCCCAGCAATAGAAATACTGGGCATATACACCGAGAAAAGAAGAATTGAAAAGACACCTGTATCCAATGTTCACTGCAGCACTGCTTACAATAGACAGGGCATGGAAGCAAAGTAGACTTCAACTGACAGATGACTGGATAGTGAAGTTGTGGTAGCCACATACAATGGAATATTAGCCATAAAAAGGAGCAAATTTAAGTCACTTGCAGTGAGGTGGATGCACCTAGGGCCTGTTTACAGAGCGAAGAAAGTTAGAAACAGAAAAGCAACATACATTAATGCATGTACATGGAAAGTAGGTATGGTACTCACGAACCTATTTAAAGGGCGGAAATAGTGACACAGATGTGGAGAATGGACCTGTGGACACAGCAAGGGAAGGCGTGGGTAGGATGAACTGAGAGTGTGGAACTGACAAATATAGAGTCCCATGTGTACAAAAGATAGCTGGCGGGAAACTGCTATATAATACAGGGAGCTCAGCCCGGTGCTGTGTGACAGCCTAGAGAGGTGAGATGAGGGGGTGGGTGGAAGTCTCATCAGGTAGGAGGACTATGTTTACGTAGCGCTGATTCATCCTGTTGTATAGCAGAAACAACACAACATTATAAAGCAAGTACCTGTTGATTAAAACAACTTTTAAAAAGTCTACTAATTTAAAACTAGAAAAAAAAAATATCATAAGAACACATAGCCAGTACAGAGTTACATGCACCAATGCAAAATGAATAAAGGTCAGCAATAATGAAAAGCAAACTCTCACGGTAACAATTGGATCCTCAAATTAAAATTCTTAGGAAAGACGCACAGAAGCTATTAACACATATAACTAACTTCACAAATCTGGCATAAAAAATATCAACACAGCAAAATCAAGAGACTGGTCTGGAAGAATCAACAATACTCAGATCGTGTAATAGAAAACACACCATAAACAAAAGCAACAATATGAAAAATGTAGCTACAAAGAAACCTTGGGAAAATGTATGCTGTCTACACGAAGGCAACAAGAAGAATTTCCTGAGTGCCTTAGGAAAAAGAAGTCTCAAACAGAATAGTGTGTTATGTGTATTCGTGAGGACACATTGTAAGACTGTCGATTTTCCTTAAATCCTTTACAGATTTAGTACCACATCCAGAGTAGCTGAGACCACAGTCACACATGGGTGGCTGTTTCCTGTACCCAGAACAAACCACGGAAAACTTATACAAGGAATAAAGACAACTACTAACAAAAGCGAGAACACAAAACGAAATAATCCCTGAGAACAATAAGTCTCCAATGAACTTGACCCTATGAGTGCCCAGGTGGGGGAGTACTCTGAGGCTGACACAGGTGTGCAGGCCACAAAGGAAACAGACAACAGGATCAGCTGGAAAAGGCTTTAAACTGGAGCGGTTGGTTCTTCCCCTGGACCGTGGGGCCATGAGCCTCTACTGCTTCACTGAAGGAACCCGAGGCAGCATCTCAGAGCCCCATGCCACGATCATGGGGCACCAAAGTTTGGGATGGACACGGCAGTATGGCCCAGAGGTCATGCAATAACCAGCACAAACTTTGTTAGTGGATGACAACTGGCCCTTGTAAATGGTCAGCTTAGGAGACTGTCACACATGGACTAAAGGAGAAAAGCTTGAATCACAGTAATAGTATAAAAGGACAGAATTTCATCTCAGAACTTTTGACCAACGCCCCTGCAGTCGACAAAGAGGTCACAGTGAGAACTGTCAGGCTAAGGAGCCCCTTCACTCTCTCTGCTGGGATTGTGTGGGGCATGGTTGGGGACAGGGGTGGTTTTATACCAGAAAGGGAAGGGTTTCCATGCTCCGCCTACAGTCAATATGAAGATCCTGAGTGAGATGTGAAGGGTTCCACATCACAGAAGGCATTCTCCCATCCTTCCCTCTCGCTTATCTTACCTGCAGCAGCCATTTCCAGGAAGCCTTAGGCAGAAGCAATCAGATCAGATGCCAGTGCGCTTCTCACCAGGAGTCTGGGGATTTGACATCTTCCAGATGAGGCCTTGCCCTCAGGTCAGCAGACAGCACGTAACGCAGCATTACGGTCAGGGGAAGACAGGGATAGAGGACAGAGAGCATCACTCAGCACACAAGAAGGAGCCCCAGAGTGCCCTCACTGTCTGTCTCAGCAGCTCCAGGAAGGCTGTCAGGCTCGGGCTCCCAAATTCTTCCTGCTTGGTTTACTGAGAGAAGTGAGAGGCAAGGAGTGAGGCCAGTTGACTGAGATCAGCAGGGACATCCCAGGACCCACTATGAGTTGAAGAAGAGACCAAATTCCCGCTTTTGCTCGAAACTACCCTGGAACTCCGTCTACCCAGGCCCCGCCCCTGCTGTCCTCCTGGAGCCCAGATGCACGTGATAGGAAGTGACGGCCCCCTATCCACGCTGGGGTGCGATGTCATCTTTGAGAGGGCTGCTATCTTTGAGAGCTGCTGTAGCTGTGACCAGAGGGAGGAGTCCGAGGTCTCATCAGGGGTCCAAGTCGGAGGTGACATGAGTTACAGGTGCACTGGATAGTTATAAAGATACGCCCTGGCACTACCACACCTTTTCCATCGGAAAAAAGGGTGACGTCACAGCCCCCCAGGCAACCCCACACCTGTTCTATGCCTGGAGGCTTGGGTCTGGCTGTTAGGTGCAATGTCCATTGGCTACATATGTGGGTTCTCGGGACATAACCTGGGTCCAGGGGTGGTGGATCTGAGTGTGGGTTTGCTGGACCCAGGCTCTGTTCAGTGGAGGAAAGTCTGGAATTCTGGAAAGAGGGACCCACGGGGAGAGTGAGTGTCTCCACATCCCAGATTAGAGGTCACACCTAACCCCTTACCTGCGTGACTTGGCCAGAGAGCAACCAGTCAGCATCTGGACAGTTCTAAAGGCTGAGGGGCTCCCTGACTGCAATCGCCGACATGGGACACTTGGGGAAGAGGGGACCTCATTCCGAAGGGCTGGCAGCCAGTCAGCAGAGGGAGGATGTCAGGGCTCGGGAGGAGTCTGGGTAATGACCATCCTTCACATCACAAGGCTGACTCAGGACCATCCCCTGTGGCAAGCACTTCCTCCCAGCGAAACACGGGGATGGTTTCATGGTCTGTCAGGGGAGGTTGCAGCTTGGTTGTGAAGGGGCAGCCTGGAGACAGCAGAAGGGTGGGTCCCGGCTCCCTTCACTGGGGGCCTGAACATTCCCTCCTCTCACTGCGTGACAGGGAAGATGGCAGTGTCAACTTCAAAGCAAGAGAAGGAACAGGGTGGGTGTGTTTGGGGCGGGGGGGATATGAGGGAGTCTTGCCCCAGTTTTCATCATGACTCTGAAATGTGAACTGAAAGGACCTGCCTCCCCTGCCAGTCCCCACAGGCCTCCCTCTAACGCCCAGGCAGGGCTATCTGGCTGCGCCCCACTGATCACTCTCACTTCCTACTCAGCGGTCTCAAGGGAGGGGCTCACCAGGAGAACAAGAGACTTGTGGGTCCTAGAGCACTGGCCTCAAGGACCAATCAGAGGCGGCTTGGGTTCAAGCCAGGGAGGACTCTCCTCACTGAAGTTGCTCACAACATCTGCTTATCCTTCCTCTAGGTGCCCTCCTTCCCTGCCACCATGCCCGCATGCACCTGTGATCCATAACCTGTGTCACCATGCCTCAGAGGCACAAGAACAAGTACCATGCCCCTGTGAAATTCCACCAGGTCCAGGAGGACACTCAGTATCCCCAGGAGGCCCAGACCAGTGCTGCTGCAGCCTCCAAAGACGAGTGCCCCTCCTCCCCCTCATATCCCTCAGGGTTCTCCCCCGAGCTCCCCTGCTGCTGGAGATCACCAGGACCTTCAGGGAGCCATGGCCCCTAGCGCTCCTGATGCAGGGCCTTCCTATACCGGATCCGATGAAGGTGCCCAGGCCCCAGAGGAAGAAAGTGCAGGTGCCTCCAAGGCAGCCCCTGCCACTCAGAGCCCTCTCATAGATCCTCTGACCAGGAAGGCCAGCATGCTGGTGGACCTGCTGCTGGAGAAGGACACCAAGAAGGAGCCCATCTTGCAGTATGCACTGCTGAAGGTCGTTGGCAGGAGGTATAGGCAGGACTTGCCTGAGATCCTCAGGAGAGCCTCTAAGCACATGCAACTGGTATTTGGCCTGGAGCTGATGGAAGTCTACCATAGCAGGATCATCTACATCCTCATCTACAAGCTCAACCTCTGGGGCGATGAAGGTCTGAGTGATGGGGGGGAGGGTCTGAAGTCTGGTTTCTTCATGGTGCTCCTGGGCATTATCTTCATGAAGGGTAAACTCACCACCGGGGAGGAGGTCTGAGAATTCTTCAGTGAGTTCGGGGTCTATACTGGGTGGAGGCACTGGATCTTTGGGGAGCCAGAAGGCTCATCACCAAAGATCTTGTGCAGAAGAAGTACCTGAAGTACCGACAGGTGCCCAATGACGATCCTCCACACTACGAGTTCCTGTGGGGCCCGAGAGCCAGTTTGAGACCAATAAGATGAAGGTGTCGGAGGTGCTGGCCAAGATCTATGATACGGTCCTGACTTCCTTCCCAGACCTCTAGGACGAGGCTCTGAGAAATCAGGCGGAGAGAGCAGAGCTCAGAGGCACGGCCAGGGCTCCAACAATGGCTGAAGCCAGTGCCCCTTCCAGGGCCAAGTCCTACAGCTCCTCTCACATCTAGGGAGGGAGGCCCAGACACTGACTTCCCTTCTGTGTTAGAACAGAGCTGTCAAGCTCCTAAATAGTAGAGAGTAGTAGGGTGGAGGGAACAAAACTTTTATGTTCTTTACTGTTTTATGTAGTAAGGGAGTTTAGGTACAACTCAGTTTTTAAAAAATATATATCTTTTTTCCTTTATACATAGGAGAAATATCTAGTGAAAGTTGATTTAAATTAGATTGAGGAGATGAGGGAGGAGTTTAGTATTTTCAAATGTTAAGTACTTTTCATAAGGTTTATTGTGCTTCAGAATACAAATGGATTAATCATATAAATCACATCATTTGTTGTTTTAAAGTTTTGAAAGCCACAGGTTGGGTATATGTAAAACACATTGGCCGTATTGAATATGTTGTTCACCATCTACACAAGGTGAGATGACAATGGAACAGAATTTTCTCAAACAGTAGTCAAGCTCCTAAATAGTGCAGGTTAGTAGGGGTCGAGCAAACCAAGTTTAGATCTCTATTTTCTTCCTGATTTAAACTAGTAACTTCTGCATATTTTCTATTTCATTTTTATCGAATATTTTTACTTCTAGCAAATGCCTTTTCTTCAGAATATTGGTTTGCTAATGATATTCCAGTTTTATTTATTGCTGTTTTAGGATTTTAAAGTTACAGTTTTGGTAGATGTAAAAAAAATTCATGAACCAACTGGATGTCTTTATGATCTGGAAGTAGGTAATATGTTGCTGAAAGAGAGATTTTCATGGTAATGTGAAACATGACCACAGAAAATATTGAGAAACTGAAAAACAATTAAGTAAATATAAAGGAAAAAGCTTTTAATTTGTAGTTTGCCTTATTTCCTCTAACCCTTTTGTTTGGTAAAAATAAAATATGCTTTGCCTTAATTTAGCTCATTTAAGAGTATTTATTTCATTTGTCCCAGTGCACTGCATAGTCTCTGCTATCTACTGGATAAAAATAACCTCAGATAGGAAGACGGTATTTTGGAGGTTCATAATAATCATAACTTGCATTAAATTAAAGACCAGGGTTTCTTAATCAATATGACTCTGCTTTATATGTAGTACATGCATTCCAGCATTCATGCAGGATAGGATTTAGCAGACTCCATTTATAGATGGATAACTTGCAATTGTCTCAGGTTCACAAGACTGATAAAGTGACCTTCATCAGACAAGTCCCCTGATGTGCACTAGTCCAGAGTCCTTCCCTTTCTTTGCAAGAGCAAGAACTGAGGAAATCTCTTTTCACCAGTGACATATTTGGTACCGTGACTAGGATTGCTGCCACGGTGAACTCCAGTGGTCTTGCCCAAACTGTCAGCTGGAGACCCCTGACTTTCGCTGTGTCTCTCCCATGAAAACTTGCTTACTGTCACTCTCTGCTTTGTTCTCTTTCCATGACCCACAGGGCAAGATCTGGGTCAACTCACTGTGTCACGGCTCCCCTCAATTAAGAGCTGCAAGGAGGACGCCCAGGCTGTGCCTACCCAAAGAATGCTTGGGTGGCAGTTGACACTGTCCTTAGGCCTGGTAGACACAGAATTTCCAATGGTGAAGGCCCCCACTGAGGCCAAGACTTTTCTCCTCTCATCTTTGTCATTTCCTCTATGGCTCTATCCATTCTGATGTGAGGAGTTTAACTGAGAAAACTGCATGGCGTTCAAATTAAGACCAAATAAATAATCAGGGACTTGATTTGGTGAGTTTCTTCTCTGTAAGTCTTCGAGCCCAATTCCCTCCCTACACGTTCTTAATCTGAGTGTGTTTCCAGGACCAGAACTGCATCAGGGGCCAAAACTGGGGGACTCTGCATCCTTCTCTAGATTTTGGCATACCTCACTGCACCACGACCTTACACTGTGGGCGATCCCCTCCCTTCTGTGGATCTCAAGCAGACGTTACCTATAAAAAGGGCAATGTGTCATGGAACTGCAAGCTGAAGTTAGGAACAGAGAACTGCAAAAACTATTGGCATGAACAACTCTGTCCAAACATCTGCATTAAGAACCTTGACTGACCTCTAGCATGGTTTCTAACAGTAACCTAAGGCCACATTCTAGGACAACTTGGCTACCCCGGAGTTCTTGTTTAGAACATTTCAAGGCTACCAAAGGATCTGTTCCACCCAATATCTGACATAAGTCCCTCATGTTTCTTTACCGAGGGTGTCTATTTAAAACAAAGACCAAAAAACCAAAAGAAAACAAAAAACCCTCACAATTAGAAGAAAAGTGTGACGGAAATAAACTAGAAATTGATAACAAAAAGGCAGCAGGAAAGTTAAAGATTATTTGCAGAGTAAACAATAAACATCTAAGTAACACATGGGCCAAAGGAAAATCTAATGAGACATTTTAAAATATTTTTACAAAATGAAAACAAAATTACAACTTATCAGAAGTTATTTGATACAGCAATATCAGTAAAGACATATACACAGCATTGAGTGCCTATAACAAAAAACCCCTACAATTAATAACTTAAGCTTGTATATTAGTAAACTTGTAAAAGAAAAGAAAAAGCAGAGGAAGAATACATCAAAGCAGAAACCAATGACACTGAAAAAAGGAAGGTAATGTAGGAAAAGAACAAAATCCAAAGAAGTTTCTTTAAAGATACAAAATAAAAAGAAGATAAATTTCTCCCCTGGCTAAATAAGAACAAAGGGAGAAAACACAAATTAAATTACTAATAGTAGAAATGAAGGAAGGGCCATTACTACTGATTCCATGCACATTAAAAGGGTAAGGAGTGAATATTATAAACAATTCTGTGTGCTCAAAAATGAAAGGTTCAATTGAGAATCTGCTTGAAGGGATAACTTACACCACTTTCACAAAGAAAAATACATACTCTGAAGACGTCTGTATCTATTAAAGAAATTTAATCTATAACTAATAAGCTTCCAATAAAGACAGTAACAGACCCAGAAGTTTCCACTGATGAATTCTATCAAAAATTTAAGGAAGAAATGATAACAATTCTCTACAATCTCTCCCAGAAAATAGAAGCAAAAGGAACACCTCCTAATTCCTTTTCTGTGAGGTGAGTATTATACTCGAACATCAAAATCAGATGAAGACATTAAGAGAAAAACATGAAGACAAATACCTCCCATAAACACAGAAGCAAAATCCCCAACAAAATATAAGAAAAGAAACCTAATAATCCTTAGAAGGAATTACATACTATATCTAAGTAGGATGCATGTCAGAGGTATAACATTTGAAAATTAGTAATCATAAATCATAACAATGATCTAAGGAAGATAATCACAAGATCAGATCAACAGATGAAGGAAAAAA
>NW_024070486.1:0-12713 GCF_014754425.2 Oryx dammah
GCCCCAGTCCATGGAGTCTCAAAGAATGGGACAGAACTGAGCAAACATGCTGTAGGTAAATGGGGCTTTTGTGATGACTCAGTGGAAAAGAAACTTCCTCCAATACAGAAGACCTGAGTTTGATCCCTGGCTCAGAACAATCCCCTGGAGAAGAAAATGGCCACCCTCTCCAGTATTTTTGCCCAGAGAATTCCACGGGTGAGGAGCCTGGCAGGTTACAGGCCATGGAGTCGCAAAGAGCCAGAGACAGCTAAGCTGTCAAGAACATGTAGGTAAACAACTCAGTAGTGAAATCATGAACCAAAGGTAAACACGCCTTAATATATTTGTATAAGATATAGTTTAGAAAATAATTTTTAGAGTAATGCTTACCAGTCTATTAGTATTCATGTCTCACTACAGAACCATTCTAATAGTATATGTCTATATTACTACAGTCTTACTTGAAAGTTTTCCTATGGCTCTATCAGTATTTGTGATTACCTTTTTTCATTTCAACAGGTAAAATGGGCCCTTTGTTTTAATTTAATATCTCTTTGGGAAAGCAAACGTCATTGATGCATTTTACTGATATGGCAGTAACTAACGTTACAAAACTTAAACCATGTAAGCAATTACAGTCAACTAATAATCAGATGATAATTAGTTCAAATAAAGACTTACCACATTAACCAATGCGAGTACACATTGGAAAAGCATTCCTGGAAATAAAGCATTATGATAGCTGCCATCGAAAGCATGAGAACATGCTCCAATGATTTAAAAAGTGATTAATACACATGATAGTGATTTGTCACTTTCTGTACACTTATCAGAATAAATCAGCCATTTATTGTGACACAAAGGCGTACACTGCAGTGCAGACACAGTGTCCCCTGCCCTGGGAATCCTGGGTAGGAACTGGCGGCCAGGAGTTGAGCAGCTCAAAGGGGTCAGAGGCCCGTAGTGGGTAAGGGCTGCAGCTGGAGCCAGAGCCAAGAGAGAGAAGCTACCGAGTCCTTCATGATGAACTGTGTGGGGACACCTTTTCCTCTCCTTTGTGTAAGTTGATAGTTTGGGTAGTGAAGCGATGGCTGAATGTCAAAACCTTTCTGCAGGACCTTGCCAGGGGAATCAGACTCTGCCTGGGGAATTTGCACTGTCTCAAAGTTGGATGCTTGAATTCAACAAAAGAGGGAGGAGCAGCCTCCAAAAAGGGCAAGCAGTATCCTGGCTCAGAGAGAAGCCCAGAGCACAGAGAGGAAGCAGGAAAGTGAGCCACATGTTGTTGGCAGAACTTTTCACTGCTGCCCTTGTGATGGCGGAGTTTTCTGATTCAGTCTCCTCTTGTTTTATGAACTTTTTAATCCTGTGTTTCAGTCAGTAGTGGCCCATATTATTGGTAATCCATGTCTGCATGGAGAGTTTTGGTCATGGCTGAAGTTCTTCTTCAGGTCAATTATCTGATCTCTCTCTGTGCTCCCCCTCTTCATTCTCATCAATGTTGTGAACACGATTCGCTTCCAGGATTTAGCTGACCTGGCATTTGAGGGGTCAAGGAGGGAACCTCACCCATTCTCTAACAGCAGAATTACTGCTGACGTGCTCTTTAGCCTTTCACTGTAGTCTCTCTTGCTCCTCCAGGGTATGTTTGTCAGCCTTTGTACCATTCATTTTGGCCAGTTGCTTAGTCTCCTGCATACATCTCTTCTCTGTTCACTTCTGTACCCATTATATTGCTTTGAAAATTGTTGGTTCAGTAAAGGCATTGGAATGCACCAGCAGTATCAACATAGAAAGAAACTGGCCTTCCTACTTTGGACTTGGTTTACCCCTGGGTTTCCAATGTAAGATGGCAATGCGCTCTCCTGCATTGTGGCTGCCTCTTCTCTGTCCTCTTTCCTTTATTCATTATCAGTGCCAGTGAAACAAAGACACCTGGCAAAGCACATCTTTTCAACTGAATGTCTTCTTCTTGGTGGTTTTCTTAAACGGCAGAGTTTTCCACTAGATGCTCTCCTGTGTAGCTTCATTTCTGCAGAGAAGTTCCCTCACCACACCCTTCTACTGCCAGACTGAAACTGCTGCCAGCCACTAAGTTATCTGCCATCTGGAGGGGGTGGATGGGAACAGGAAGACTTCATGGGAACTCTTTTTCCTCGTTCACCACTTCCCCCTCGACCCGCTGCCCCCCAAGGAAGGTGGAGCATACCCTTTGAGGGCTCTGCCCATGTTTCCCTTATCTCTGAAGAATCCGGGGAATCCAGATTTTTGTGTTCGGTGCATGTAAGGCAGAATCTTCCTGACACCACCATGGACGTGGCGAAGACATGTGGGACAATCCTGTGAGATATTACCCTAGGAAGGAAGGTTCTGCCGTGAGCGGTAACTGACAGAGACACGTGTGGTGAGGGTGTCTGGAGTTGGGCCCTGAAGGGACAGCCGTGTAGTAGCCAGGACACTGCCCTTTCCCAAGTGGGGATGCTCAGGCTCATGCGAGCTGGCTGCAGAGCCAGATTCTGGGTCCTGCATGTAGCACGTGACCTGCTGAGACTGGGGGCTTTGGAACTCGGTGTGTCCGTTGAAGGGTTAATAGGGTAGCAGAGATGTGCCCGCAAACGGGACTCTCTACTCGGGCTGAACGTCCTTGCAAACGCGGCGCTCTGCCAAAGAGTCTGGACACGGCCTTGAGTTCGATGGTCCCTTGCAAACAAGGGAGCGTTGCCTTCTTGTGATAAGAAGGAGTAGGGGGCTTTGTACAGACTCTGCAGTAGACTGGGCTTTCACTCCCCTTTGCTGTACGGTAACATGTACGCACCTGCGCTGTGCGGAAAAGGCTTATTCATGCAGTCTGGAATTCTGCCTAGGGGGCTTTTATAATAAACCGCAGTTAGTTTTGCGCAGTTCTCTTCCTCCGGCCGGAGTGTGTGTATCGTCTGTCTCTTGCGTGTGTGTCTTGTTTTGTGTCATTTCACTCGTAGTCTCCAACATCTGGCACCCAACGTGGGGCTCGAGTGAAACCGAAAGGGTGAGTAACCCGGGGGGATTTTAAATCCATAGCAGGGGAACTTTTGGGAAAATCATGGGGAATTCCTCACCCTAGCAGGGGAACTTCCAGAAAATCATGGGGAATTCCTCATCATCATTACGGGCACAATACATGGAGTGAGTCAAAGGATTTCTCCACTCCATAGGCGTTAAAGCCTCGACTCCTCGATTGAGTGAGCTCTTTCGCTTGGTGGCGCAATATCGTCATTGGTTGCAGTATCAAACTAAGTTACAGGTAAACTCGAAGGAATGGAAAATAATTCAAAAGGAATTGAGAAAGCAACATCAGAAGGGTAATGCGATCCCTTTGAAGTTATGCACTTTGTGTAGTGCTATAACACGGGCTTTGACCTTGCTCTCTACTGATAATGAAGCTAAATCTAACGCTCCAAGGAGGGGAGAAATAATTTATGAGGATGTGTCAGACGTTGGTGGGGCTTCTGCGTCGCCCGGAGGCAAGGATACAAATGAGCCTCCTCTTGTAAATGGTGAAACATCTGATAGTTCAGAATCGGATTCGGGGGCTTCTTCGGTTTTGTCAGAGGAGGGCAAAGAGATTAGAGAAATGACCCATCTATTGCAGGAGTGGTGGAAATCCCGTAAGGAGGAGAAAAAAATCTACACCTTCTGCTCCTGCTTGTGCTTCTCTTTTCCCCACTGTGGTTACTCGGCCCGACGTGGGCAGGGAACATTGTCGGTTCTCCTTTCCTTTGTCTGTGCTTCGTGATGACGACTTGCCTGCTCCCCCTGGTGGGTTTATCGATCCTCCACAATTGTTTCCCATCCAGAGACACAGCAGAATGGCAGTGCGATAAATGTTCAATACGCTCCTTTGGAATATAAACTTTTTAAAGATCTTAAAGCTGCAGTAGCGCAGTACGGTCCTCAATCTCCCTTTCTTTTGGCTATGCTGGAATCACTGGGAAAAGGCAAATTAATCATTCCGTTAGATGGGGAATCTATTGCCCAAGCTGTCTTGGGGGGTTCTCAATGGTTGCAACTTCGTAGCTGGTGGGAAGGAGCAGCTAGAAAGCAGGCTCGGACTAGTGAGGGACAGAATCCCCCTGGTCCTCTCGAGGACAAGCTAATGGGAGAGGGCCCCTATCGGGCTTTCAGGGAACAGGCTCAGTACTCTGATCAGGACTTACAACAAGTCCACCAGGTCTTTTTACCAGCATGGCGCCGTGTGGTGCCTACTGGCCACGCCCAGCCCTCCTTTGTTAAAACAATGCACGGCCCCAGTGAGCCATATACTGATTTTCTAGCAAGATTGCGGGTAGCTGTGGAATGGGCTGTAAGGAGAGATGAGATTTCGGAGATATTATCACAAACTTTAGCATTTGAAAATGCAAAACCTGAATGCAAGCGTATGCTGGGACCCTTAAAGGGACAGGGTGCATCTATGGCTGAATATATCAGAGCCTGCTCGGGAGTAGGAGGAGCTGAGCATCAGGCTAATGTCTTCGCTACAGCCTTGGCCAAGGCTATGAGACCACCAAAGGGAGGTAACTGCTTCCATTACGGAAAACCTGGTCCTATGAAAAGAGAGTGTCAGAAATTAAAAGCTGATCCAGGTGCAATTCCTAAAGACAGATCTCTTGCTGGGAAGAATAAGATTCCTCCTGGACTTTGCCGTCGGTGTGGGAAGGGGTTTCACTGGACTGGTGAATGCAGATCTAAAACACCCAAAACGGGCAACCCGATACTGGGAAACTATCCTGCGGGCCTAAGTCCTTGGGGCCCAGGGACAATACCGGGGACTTCTCCTCCTTTGCCCTCCTGCCATCCCACCTGCCCCAACCCTGTTGCCTCCCAGCAACCGTTACGAGTTGATGCCCCATTAAAAGGACCTCAGATGATGATTTCGGACTTACGGTCTGCTACTTCAGGGAGTGCTGCTGCTGATTTGCCACTAGCTGATAATGTTCTTTTGTCACCAGGGGGAGGCATTTATAAATTAAAAACAAATGTATTTGGACCTATAGTGCCTAAAGGCACTTTTGGCTTGATATTAGGCCCGTAGCAGCGCGGCTTTGAGAGGTTTAACCATAATTCCTGGGGTAATAGACTCTGACTATGTTGGGGAAATTTTAATTACGGTCTCTACTTCTGCCACGCTTTCATTGTTAGCTGGGGAACATATTGCTCAAATACTTCTCCTCCCTTATCACCCCTTTTTGGCTCTTCCTGATGAACGAACAGGAGGATTTGGAAGTACTGGGTGACATATATTTTGGGAAATGCTTATCAAAGATTCTCACCCTGTTCTCTCCTTGATTAGACAAGGAAACAACTTTGAGGGACTAGTAGACACGGGGGCGGATGTTTCAGTCATTTCTTCTCAACAATGGCCCCAAGATTGGGAAAAAGAAAAAAGCCGTTTAATGCTGACGGGATTGGGCTCCATTGCAGATATCTGGAAGAATACCCATCCCTTGCAATGTCAAGTCCATAATGGAAAATCAGTGTTTGTTACCTTTTATATTGTAAATATACCTATTAATATATGGGGAGGAGATCTTCTCTCTCCTCTGGGGGCTTCTGTAACCATTCCATCGGAAAACTACTAGCCACTGCTCAAATTCCTCAGGCACTCCCATTAAAATGGTTAACTAATACTCCAAAATGGGTTGAGCAGTGGCCATTACCACAAATGAAGCTCGAGGCGTTAGAACAATTAGTACAAGAACAACTCCAACTTGGTCATATAGAGCCCTCTACCTCACCCTGGAATTCTCCTCTTTTTGTTATAAAAAAGAAATCTGGAAAATGGAGAATGTTAACTGATGTACGAGAATTTAATAAATGTATTGAAGCCATGGGAGCATTGCCATTGGGACTCTCCTCCACAGCTCTTATTCTTCAGAATTGGTCCTTAATGGTGCTAGATCTTAAACACTGTTTGTTTGTTTGTTTGTTACCATTCCCCTACAGTTGCAAGATAGAGATAAATTTGCTTTTACAGTTCCTGTTCTTAATCATGCTCAGCCTGTTAAGTGCTATCAGTGGACAGTCTTAACCGCAAGGAATGATAAATAGTCCTACCTTATGCCAAGCATTCGTAGTTCGCTCTTTACAATCCCTCCATTGAGAATACCCCAATTATATTCCCTATCATTATATGGATGATCTCCTATTAGCAGCTCCTAGTATTGCTGAACGTGATAAATGCTTTTTAAAAGTACAGGAGGCTTTGAGACTATACAATTTGAAAATAGCCCCGGAAAAAATTCAAACGGACTTAGGACTTTCCTATTTCATATTTAGGGACAACATTGGAACAACGTAGCATTAGGCCCCCAAAGTTGCAAATTAGAAGAGACCATCTCAAAACCTTAAATGATTTTCAAAAGTTATTGGGAGATATTAATTGGCTACGCCCGGTACTTGGGATTCCTACTTATCAATTACGACATTTGTTTTCTACTTTAGAAGGAGATACAGCTCTGGATAGCCCCCGGACCTTAACCCCACTGGCTTTACAGAAACTTCAATATGTTGAGCAACGACTAAATGACGGCTTTTTGACTGACTTACATGCGTCTCAACCTATTTCTTTTATAATATTTCATACCCCTTATTCTCCATCTGGTGTGATTGCTCAAGAAAAAGGATTAATAGAATGGGTTTTCTTACCTAACAGTTTCCCCCCAAAACTGACTACGACTATGGATAAATTAGCCGGCCTTATACAGAAGGGTCACCATCGTAGTTTACAGTTGTCCGGATGTGAACCACACCAGATTGTTACTCACTTAACAACTGCTCAAATATCTTGATGTTTACAATTTAATGAAAACTGGCAAGTTTCTCTTGCCTCATATCCTGGTTCGTTTCCTAATCATTATCTGTCATCTAAATTGACTGATTTTCTTCGGACTAACACTATGATATCTCACTGCCCAATTTCAGATGTTACAGATGCAAATAAAAATACTGCTGGATATTGGACCCCGGAAAGTTCCAAGGTTCTCCCCCACTCATTTTCTTCTCTACAGCCCGCTGAATTGTGGGCTATCTGTTTAGTTTTGCAAGATTTCCCCCAACTTCCTATTAACATTGTTTCAGATTCTCCATATGCTCTTCTCTCTTGCCTATACAGCTTCCCCATGTCTCCCTCCCACTGACCCTGAAACAGCTATTGATAAATTGTTTTACCAAGTACAACAATTGCTCTTGCCGCCTTCAGAGTTAATTTTCTTGACTCACATCCGGGCACATTCTGCCCTTCCTAGACCCTTATCATTTGGAAATGCTACGATTGATGCCTTACTTTATCCTATAGAAGCAGCGAAACAAGAACATCTCTTACAACATACCAACTCCAAAGGGTTACAAAAATCGCATGCTATTACTTGAAAACAAGCTCAAAATATTGTTCATTCTTGTTCCATGGGTGCACCCTTTGCTTTGCCATTTACCCCACCAGGTGTCAACATGAGAGGACAACAAGCAAATCAGATATGGCAAATGGATGTAATTTACATTTCTTCCTTCAGACAACAAAAATGTGTGCATCATACTGTAGATACGTGCACACATTTTCAATGGGCCACTGCATTACATTCTGAAAAGGCTGACACTACTTTGCTCATTTGTTATCTTGTTTTGCAGTTATGGGATTACCAATTGAATTGAGAACTAATAATGCACCTGCTTACCAATGCGCAGAATTAGCTCACTTCTTATCTCAATACCACATAACTCACACTGTTGGTATTCCCTACAATAGTCAAGGGCAAGCTATCATTAAAAGAGCTAATCATAACTTGCATAAGTATCTTGAAAAAATAAAAAAAAGGGGGGGGAACAAGAGAGATTAAAGAAACCTAAAGACATTTTGAATAAAACCGGACTTACCCTAAATTCCTAAAGACATTTTAAATAAAACCGTACTTACCCTAAATTTTTTGAGTGTTTGGAGCAAGGGAAATCTATCAGCAGCAGAGTTGCATTTTCAAGGGAAAGAAGAAGATAAGATCTCAAATACGCCTCTTTGGTATAAAGAGAAAGAGAAAGGTCGGATCCCAGCATCATTAATATATTTGGGACGAGGGTGTGCTTTCATTTCTGTTGATAATTACAGGTTTTGGACCCCAGCAAGATTGATTAAAACCAACAATGGCTGATCGCCTTTTCAAAAATTTGAAGAGCTTACTATGCAGAGAAGCCTTACTTCCCGTACAAGGGAAGCAACACCTCCTACGTGGGGTCAGATGAAGAGGTTGACCCAGGCAGCAGAGAAGACGTTAATGAAGGCGGGGCAACCTCTGAATCCTACCAATCTTTTGCTTGCCATGATGGCGGTGGTGACATATCGGGTAATCGGTGTATCGGCAAGTAATCATACATAGTGGGCGTATATACCTAATCCCCCACTAGTAAGAGCAGTTTCCTGGGGGGAACCAGAAGAGCATGTGTGTACTAATGAGACTGCCTTCTTTCTCCCGCCAGCTTGCGGGGGAATAGAACAACTATCTCATCATAAACAACAATATAATATCAGTAATTTGACCATTGCAGTGGAAGGTATTCCTTTGTGTATAGGAGGACACCCCTTTTGTCTGTCCACCAAGGAACATTCTCATCATTCTTATAATACATGGGGTGGGGGGTAAAGTATAATAATTACCATTTTGCTACTTTTACTGTGCTTGTTTCCACCAGGGGATTTAACACCTCGACAGAACCGATAGACATTCATAATGGAAAACACATGTCGCTATGTCCTGTTAACCTTTTTGTTCTTTCTCTAGAATTTCTGGAGTGGGAACGTTGCCGAGGTCATCGACCCTTTAAAGTCCTGAATTATTCTGGGGCCATCACTGTAGATTGGAGTCCAGATCATGGGCAATTCTTAGAAAAATGGTCAAATAAATCTTTTAGGTGGCATCGTGCAAATAGCACTTTGATGGGCAATGGTAATGAAACAGTGAAATGGCAGCAATTTGCACTTGTCCCTCCTCAGTTCCAATTGCAAGGATATCCACACATTCAAGGAGATATTTGGAAACTATGGGCAGTTTCTGGTAATCTCACTATCTGGTCAGGAAACTATACTTTGGACAGTGGTGACTGTTGGGGTCCATTCCATGTTAAATTCCATGTTAATAAATCTTATTCCACAATGGCATGTGTAAAATATCCTTTTGCATTGTTATATGGGAATCGGACCTGGAATGATACTGTGGGGTCTGTGTCATGTGACTATCGTAATCTAACTCAATGTGTAAATCAGTCTTGCTGGGAAGAATTTGAAAGACGAGCCTATAACTCTAATTTCTCGTTAGTAATTGTTAAGGCTCGGACAGAAGTATGGTTACCTATAAATCTGACTCGGCCACGGTCAGATTCTTTTGCTGTTTCTCATCTAGTAACCGCTGTACGGACTTTGCTACACCGATCTCGACGTATGCTTGGTGTGGTCATTGCTTCGATTCTAGCAGTCGCATCAGTAACTGCAACAGCAGCGGTGGCAGGTCTTGCGTTACACCAAGGAATTCAAACAGCTGGTTTTATTCGGGACTGGCATAAAGACCCTCATTTGCTATGGCAACAACAGCGAGATTTGGATGCACACCTTGCTACCGACGTGCTCAATCTTCAACACACCTTTTCCTAGCTTGGAGATCAAGTGGCTGTTCTATCTACACGAAGTGTGTTGAAACGTGATTGGAATTCCTCTCAGTTTTGTATAACACCTGTACCATTTAACATGAGTGAAGGATGGGATAAAGTAAAAGCACCCTTGACTGGGCATCAAAATCTCACTACGGAGATTACAGACCTGGAACGACAAATTTTGTCTACTTTTAGCAGGACTTTACCTGACATTACGGGGTCTGATTTGCTGAAAAGTCTTCAGAAGGGAACGAATAATTTAAATCCATTAGGGCATGTGTCCTCACTAATTGGGACTACCTTTGGGAACCCTGTGTTTATATCACTTTTCTGTTGTGTTGTTTTTCTAGTCTTCCGGCGCTGGTGGAAAGGGAAACAAATAAAGCATGAAGCAGAGAAGATCCAGACCATGCTACACTTTATAAAAGCAAATCAAAAAGGGGGAGATGAAGGGTTAATAGGGTAGCAGAGATGTGCCTGCAGACGGGACTCGCTGCTCAGGCTGAACGTCCTTGCAAATGCGGCGTTCTGCCAAAATCTGGACACGGCCTTGAGTTCGACGGTCCCTTGCAAACAAGGGAGCATTCCCTTCTTGTGATTAAGAAGGGGTAGGGGGCTTTGTACAGACTCTGCAGTAGACTGGGCTTTCACTCCCCTTTGCTGTACGGTAACATGTATGCACCTGCGCTCTGCTGAAAAGGCTTATTCATGCAGTCTGGAATTCTGCCTACGGGGCTTTTATAATAAACCACAATTAGTTTTGCGCAGTTCTGTTCCTCCGGCCAGAGTGTGTGTATCGTCTGTCTCTTGTGTGCCTGTCTTGTTTTGTGTCATTTCACTCGTAATCTCCAACAGTCTGTGAGTGAAGCAAGTCTCCCTCAATTTAGCTGTGCTTGCAGTGTGAGAGTCCTAGGTGACACTCCTAGAAACAGGATGAATTAAGTATCTTTCTCAGAATCTTCTTTCCATGGGTCAAGCCATTGCCCAGCCTCCTGTTGCTCAATGAGTTTAAGATTGCCTGTGCCTTACACTCCCGCCCCTTACCCTGGGAAAGCCTATCATTGAAAGGGCGTCTTGTCCAGTGCCCCAGTGCACCTGTGTGCTGACTTTGGGATCTTCTGTGAATTTCCACATCCACCAATCGGCGTCTCACCACGACCACACATGCTGCGCTGGAAGCTGCTTCAGGCTGCCTTCGGAAAATACGGAAATGCTCAGGGAGGAGGTGGACAGGGAGCTCCAAGGGCAGGACATGGTTCCTCCTGACGCCATCTCCGACACTGCTGGACATGGGCGTCTTCAGCTTCTGAAACACCTGTGTTCCCTGTTTATGTTTGTGTCTCTGTGTTGAGCCTGTAAGTGTATACACGTATGTGCTTGTGTCGCCTGTGTGTGTGTGTGTGTGTGTGTGCGCGCGCGCGCGCGCGCCTGGTGCAGGGAGAAAGCAGAGATGAAGGCAACAAGAGAGGAGATGCCAAGCAACCAGAAGAGGAGGTACAAGGCATCCCAAGTCTGAGGGTGGTTGGTCACCATATCTCCGCAGTGACCCTGTCCAGGATGGGAATGAGGAAAGGATGGCCAGTAATAACACAGGACCTTGGCTTCAGAAATCTGCAATGAGACAAAATACAGAAACACGCTCACCATTTCTACCGTGTTGCAGTAGGTGTTTGGACCAGGAAGAGCGGGTGCATGGTGTGTGGATTCACCCAGGGCAAATCAACCGGTGTGGGGCTTTGAAAGCACCGCCTGTGGAGCCCACAGGCTGTGCAGACATGAGCCAGCCTGTGGAAATCGTGGATGCAGATACAGAGGACCTGGGATGGTTGAGGAGGCTAAGGTCTTGCTGAGAAGGACAGAGACCCGAAGGAGAAAGAGGCACAGATTGCCTGCTGCACTGGACACTTGCTCCACACACCTGAGAAGGAGACCTGGGAAGGTCCTAGGCCAGTGCTGCCCAGGATGAGAACAACAGCCAGCACGCTCTCTCCATGAAGGTGGCACACACTGGCACGATGCGACACAAAACACGAGACATGCTAAGGTAGGCTGTCCGTTCAAAACCACAGGCATCCTAGGAGAGACAAGGTGCCGAGTGTGGCATGCCTCCAGACACTTCCAGTCTCCCTGGCAGTGCAGAAAGGCGAAGAAAGTGCAGGTGTGGGTGTACGTGTCTGTTCCTCTGCTGGGGTGTGCCTATGAGGGAGGGAACAGGGAGGAAGCAAGGATGGTGGGCTGAGTAAATGTCTTATCCCATGCAGGCCTAGACGAAGAACATTTCCAGAACAGCAATGCAGTTGCAGTCTTTGGATTGGGAAGAAATGGAATTTGATTGAAGAAAACCAAGGCCAGTGTTGTCAAAAAGAGTACATTAGTGGGGAAAATGGTAGAGTAGAAGGACAGAGAATGGAAGAGAGGAATCAGTCAGGGACCATATCGCTGGAACCTTTTTGTTTGGCAATAAATACAACCTGTAATCCTTAGGAGCATACTTCACAGCAACTAACAGTAACAGTGTTGATAATACTAAGCAACTATAAAAACACATAACTAAAACATATCATATTTTGACCACAGAAATGGAAGAAAGGAGCTAAGAATGCAATAGTCTGCATATTTATTTA
Organism: Oryx dammah; assembly: GCF_014754425.2. Lineage (NCBI taxonomy): Eukaryota > Metazoa > Chordata > Mammalia > Artiodactyla > Bovidae > Oryx > Oryx dammah. Next base: position 12,273 of record NW_024070486.1, read on the forward strand.
TACATAGAGTTTTCATCTGAGACCAGAACACACACACACACACACACACACACACACACACACTCTTTATACACCTAAAAGTGGTTTAAGCTGACACTTAGCAAAGTGCTTTGGACCAAGTAAACTAACTGGAAAGGCCTACTAAAATATTCCAAGTGCAGATAAATCAATCAAGCTTTGAGTAAATAAATACAATTTATTTGAATTTGAATTTACACTCAGGACATTACTTAAAATGGAGACAACAGATTCACTACAGCTTCATCATCTGTAGTCCTTCCTCTTCATTTCTGAGAGGGATGCTAACACCTTGGTGGTTATCACTTTCCAGCATTTTGTGAAAGCTTAGAGGATTTCAGTAAATTGAGGAGCGGGGAGAGTAGGGAGAGACACAGAGGAGAAAGGAAGAGGAAACGGAGAGATTTCTCCTGGCATAGGTCT
>NW_024070487.1:0-12683 GCF_014754425.2 Oryx dammah
TCCTGTCTAGAGAAGATCCTTTAGCATTTGTTGGAGAGCTGGTATGGCGGTGCTGAATTCTCTCAGCTTTTTTTTTTTTTTAACAGAACTTTATTTTTAAAATATAAATTTATTTATTTTAATTGGAGGCTAATTACTTTACAATATTGTATTGGTTTTGCCATACATTGACATGAATCTGCCACGGGTGTACAGGTGTTCCCCATCCTGATCCCCTCCTCCCACCTCTGTCCCGATCCCACCCCTCTGGGTCATCCCAGTGCACGAGCCCCAAGCATCCTGTATCATACACTGAACCTGGACTGGCGATTTGCTTCACATATGATAACAGACATGTTTCAATGCCATTCTCCCAAATCATCCCACCCTCGCCCTCTCCCACAGATTCCAAAAGACTGTTCTATACTTCTGTGTCTCTTTTGCTATCTCCCATACAGGGTTATCGTTACCATCTTTCTAAATTCCATATATGCGTTAGTATACTGTATTGGTGTTTTTCTTTCTGGCTTCACTCTGTATAATCAGCTCCAGTTTCATCCACCTCATTAGAACTGATTCAAATGCATCTTTTTAATGGCTGAGTAATACTCCATTGTGTATATGTACCACAACTTTCTTATCCATTCATCTGCTTTTGGACATTGAGGTTGCTTCCATGTCCTGGCTATTATAAATAGTGCTGTGATGAAGATTGGGGTACACGTGTCTCTTTCAATTCTGGTTTCCTTGGTGTGTATGCCCAGCAGTGGGATTGCTGGGTCATATGGCAGTTCTAGTTCCAGTTTTTTTAAGGAATCTCCACACTGTTCTCCATAATGGCTGTACTAGTTTGCATTCCCACCAACAGTGTAACAGGGTTCCCTTTTCTCCACACCCTCTCCAGCATTTATTGCTTGTAGACTTTAGAGTAGCAACCACTCTGACTGGCGTGAAATGGTACCTCATTGTGATTTTTATTTGCATTTCTCTGATAATGAGTGATGTTGAGCATCTTTTCATGTGCTTGTTAGCCATCTGTATGTCTTCTTTGCAGAAATGTCTGTTTAGTTCTTTGGCCCATTTTTTGATTGGGTCGTTTATTTTTCTGGAATTGAGCTGCAGGAGTTGCTTGTATATTTTTGAGATTCTTTGTCAGATGCTTCGATTGCTATTATTTTCTCCCATTCTGAAGGCTGTCTTTTCACCTTGCTTATAGTTTCCTTTGTTGTGCAGAAGCTTTCAATTTTAATTAGGCTCCATTTGTTTATTTTTGCTTTTATTTCTAATATTCTGGGAGGTGTGTCATAGAAGGTCCTGCTGTGATTTATGTCAGAGAGTGTTTTGCCTATGTTCTCCTCTAGGACTTTTAGTTTCTGGTCTTATGTTTAGATCTTTAATCCATTTTGAGTTTATTTTTGTGTATGGAGAAAGTGTTCTAGTTTCATTCTTTTACAAGTGGTTGACCAGTTTTCCCAGCACCACTTGTTAAAGAGATTGTCTTTTCTCTATTGTATATTCTTGCCTCCTTTGTTGAAGATAAGGTGTCCATAGGTGTGTGGATTTATCTCTGGGCTTTCTGTTTTGTTCCATTGATCTATATGTCTCTCTTTGTGGCAGTACCATACTGTCTTCATGACAGTAGATTTGTAGTAGATCCTGAAGTCAGGCAGGTTGATTCCTCCAGTTCCATTCTTCTTTCTCAAGATTGCTTTGGCTATTCGAGGTTTTTTGTATTTCCATTCAAATTGTGAAATTATTTTCTAGCTCTGTGAAAAATACCTTTGGTAGCTTGATAGGGATTGCATTGAATCTATAGATTGCTTTGGGTAGTATACTCATTTTCACTATATTGATTCTTCCGATCCACGAACACGGTATATTTTTCCATCTATTAGTGTCCTCTTTGATTTCTTTCACCAGTGTTTTATAGTTTTCTATATTCTTTTGTTTCTTTAGGTAGATATGTTCCTAAGTATTTTATTCTTTTCGTTGCAATGCTGAAAGGAATTGTTTCCTTAATTTCTCTTTCTATTTTCTCATTATTAGTGTATAGGAATGCAAGGGATTTCTGTGTGTTGATTTTATATCCTGCAACTTTACTATACTCATTGATTCAGTTCAATTCAGTCGTTCAGTCGTATCTGACTCTTTGCGACCCCATGAATCGCAGCACACCGGGCTTCCCTGTCCATCACCAACTCCCGGAGCTCACTCAGACTCACGTCCATCGAGTCAGTGATGCCATCAAGCCACCTCATCCTCTGTCGTCCCCTTCTCCTCCTGCCCCCAATCCCTCCCAGCATCAGAGTTTTTTCCAGTGAGTCAACTCTTCACATGAGGTGGCCAAAGTACTGGAGTTTCAGCTTTACCATCATTCCTTCCAAAGAAATCCCAGGGTTGATCTCCTTCAGAATGGACTGGTTGGATCTCCTTGCAGTCCAAAGGACTCTCAAGAGTCTTCTCCAACACCACAGTTCAAAAGCATCAATTCTTCGGCACTCAGCTTTCTTCACAGTCCAACTCTCACATCCACACATGACCACTGGGAAAACCATAGCCTTGACTAGACAGACCTTAGTCGGCAAAGTAATGTCTCTGCTTTTGAATATACTATCTAGGTTGCTCATAACTTTTCTTCCAAGGAGTAAGCGTCTTTTAATTTCATGGCTGCAATCACCATCTGCAGTGATTTTCGAGCCCCCCAAAATAAAGTCTGACACTGTTTCTACTGTTTCCCCATTTATTTCCCATGAAGTGATGGGACCGGATGCCATGATCTTCGTTTTCTGAATGTTGAGCTTTAAACCAATTTTTTCACTCTCTTCTTTCACTTTCATCAAGAGGCTTTTTAGCTCCTCTTCACTTTCTTCCATAAGAGTGGTGTCATCTGCATATCTGAGGTTATTGATATTTCTCCCAGCAATCTTGATTCCAGCTTGTGTTTCTTCCATTCCAGCGTTTCTCATGATGTACTCTGCATAGCAGTTAAATAAGCAGAGTGACAATATACAGCCTTGACGTTCTCCTTTTTCTATTTGGAACCAGTCTGTTGTTCCATGTCCAGTTCTCACTGCTGCTTCCTGACCTGCATACAGATTTCTCAAGAGGCAGGTCAGGTGGTCTGGTATTCCCATCTCTTTCAGAATTTTCCACAGTTTATTGTGATCCACACAGTCAAAGGCTTTGGCATAGTCAAGAAAGCAGAAATAGATGTTTTTCTGGAACTCTCTTGCTTTTTCCATGAGCCAACGGATGTTGGCAATTTGATCTCTGGTTCCTCTGCCTTTTCTAAAACCAGCTTGAACATCAGGGAGTTCATGGTTCACGTATTGCTGAAGCCTGGCTTGGAGAATTTTGAGCATTACTTTACTAGCATGTGAGATGAGTGCAACTGTGTGGTAGTTTAAGCATTCTTTTGCATTGCCTTTCTTTGGGATTGGAATGAAAACTGACCTTTTCCAGTCCTGTGGCCACTGCTGAGTTTTCCAAATTTGCTGGCATATTGAGTGCAGCACTTTCACAGCATCATCTTTCAGGATTTGAAACAGCTCAACTGGAATTTCATCACCTCCACTAGCTTTGTTCGTAGAGATGCTTTCCAAGGCCCACTTGACTTCACATTCCAGGATGTCTGGCTCTAGATGAGTGATCACACCATCGTGATTATCCTGGTTGTGAAGATCTTTTTTGCACAGTTCTTCTGTGTATTCTTGCCACCTCTTCTTAATATCTTCTGCTTCTGTTAGGTCCATACCATTTCTGTCCTTTATCAAGCCCATCTTAGCATGAAATGTTCCCTTGGTATCTCTAATTTTCTTGAATAGATCTCTAGTCTTTCCCATTCTGTTCTTTTCCTCTATTTCTTTGCATTGATCGCTGAAGAAGGCTTTCTTATCTCTCCTTGCTATTCTTTGGAACTCTGCATTCAGATGCTTATATCTTTCCTTTTCTCCTTTGCTTTTCACGTCTCCTTTTCACAGCTATTTGTAAGGCCTCCCCAGACAGCCATTTTGCTTTTTTTGCATTTTTGGGGGATGGTCTTGATCCCTGTCTCCTGTACAATGTCACAAACCTCATTCCGTAGTTCATCAGGCACTCTATCAGATCTAGTCCCTTAAATCTATTTCTCACTTCCACTGTATAATCATAAGGGATTTGATTTAGGTCATACCTGAATGGTCTAGCGGTTTTCTCTACTTTCTTCAATTTGGTAATAAGGAGTGCATGATCTGAGCCACAGTCAGCTCCCAGTCTTGTTTTTGTTGATTGTATAGAACTTCTCCATCTTTGGCTGCAAAGAATGTAATCCATCTGATTTCGGTGTTGACCATCTGGTGATGTCCATGTGTAGAGTCTTCTCTTGTGTTGTTGGAAGAGGGTGTTTGCTATGACCAGTGCATTTTCTTGGCAAAACTCTATTAGTCTTTGCCCTGCTTCATTCAGCATTCCAAGGCCAAATTTGCCTGTTACTCCAGGTGTTCCTTGACTTCCTACTTTTGCATTCCAGTCCCCTATAATGAAAAGGACATGTTTTTTGGGTGTTAGTTCTAAAAGCTCTTGTAGGTCTTCATAGAACCATTCAACTTCAGCTTCTTCAGCATTACTGGTTGGGGCATAGACTTGGATTACCGTGATATTGAATGGTTTGCCTTGGAAATGAACAGAGATCATTCTGTTGTTTTTGAGATTGCATCCAAGTACTGCATTTTGGACTCTTTTGTGGACTATGATGGCTACTTCATTTCTTCTGAGGGATTTCTGCCTGCCATAGTAGATATAATGGTCATCTGAGTTAAATTCACCCATTTCAGTCCATTTTAGTTTGCTGATTCCTAGAATGTCGACGTTCACTCTTGCCATCTCTTGTTTGACCACTTCCAATTTGCCTTGATTCATGGACCTGACATTCCAGGTTCCTATGCAATATTGCTCTTTACAGCATCGGACCTTGCTTCTATCACCAGTCACATCCACAACTGGGTATTGTTTTTGCTTTGGCTTCATCCCTTCATTCTTTCTGGAGTTATTTCTCCACTGATCTCCAGTAGTATATTGGGCACCTACTGACCCGGGGAGTTCCTCTTTCAGTATCCTATCATTTTGCCTTTTCATACTGTTCATGGGGTTCTCACGGCAAGAATACTGAAGTGGTTTGCCATTCCCTTCTCCAGTGGACCACATTCTGTCAGACCTCTCCACCATGACCCGCCCGTCTTGGGTTGCCCCGCAGGCATGGCTTAGTTTCATTGAGTTTGACAAGGCTGTGGTCCTAGTGTGATTAGATTGACTAGTTTTCTGTGAGTATGGTTTCACTGTGTCTGCCCTCTGATGCCCTCTTGCAACACCTACCATCTTACTTGGGTTTCTCCTACCATGGGCGTGGGGTATCTCTTCTCAGCTGCTCCAGCAAAGCTCAGCCACTGCTCCTTACCTTGGATGAGGGCTATCTCCTCACCGCCTCCCCATGCAGCCACTGCTCCTTGGACGTGGTGTGGCTCCTCCCGGCCGCCGCCCCTGGCCTCAGGCACGGGGTGGCTCCTCCTGGCCGGCCCCCCCAACCTCGGACGTGGGGTAGCTCCTCTTGGCTGTTCCTGCGCTGTTGCAGCCTGGCACTCTCGGCTGCTGCCCCTGTCCTCAGGGTAGAGGCTCATGTCATCTGCAGTGAGAGTTTTACTTCTTCTTTTCCAATCTGGATTCCTTTTATTTCTTTTTTCTGCTCTGATTGCTGTGGCCAAAACTTCCAAAACTATGTTGAATAGTAGTGGTGAGAGTGGGCACCCTTGTCTTGTTCCTGACTTTAGGGGAAATGCTTTCAATTTTTCACAATTGAAGATAATGTTTGCTGTGGGTTTGCCATATATAGCTTTTAATATGTTGAAGTACATTCCTTCTATTGCTGCTTTCTGGAGGGTTTTTATCATAAATGGATGTTTAATTTTGTCAAAGGCTTTCTCTGCATCTATTGAGATAATCATATGTTTTTATCTTTCAATATGTTAATGTGGTGTATTACATTGATTGATTTGCAAATATTGAAGAATGCTTGCATCCCTGGGATAAAGCCCATTTGGTCATGATGTATGATCTTTTTAATGTGTTGTTGGTTTCTGTTTGCTAGAAATTTGTTAAGGATTTTTGCATTTATGTTCATCAGTGACATTGGCCTGTAGTTTTCTTTTTTTGTGGCATCTTTGTCTGGTTTTGGTATTAGGGTGATGGTGGCCTCACAGAATGAGTTTGGAAGTTTACCTTCCTCTGCAATTTTCTGGAAGACTTTGAGTAGGATAGGTATTAGCTCGTCTCTAAATTTTTGGTAGAATTCAGCTGGGAAGCCGTCTGGTCCTGGGCTTTTGTTTGCTGGAAGATTTCTGATTACAGTTTCCATTTCCGTGCTTGTGATGGGTCTGTTAAGATTTTCTATTTCTTCCTGGTTCAGTTTTGGAAAGTTGTACTTTCTAAGAATTTGTCCATTTCTGCCAAGTTGTCCATTTTATTGACATATAGTTGCTGATAGTAGTCTCCTTTGTATTTCTGTGTTGTCTGTTGTGATCTCTCCATTTTATTTCTGATTTTGTTGCTTTGATTTTCTCCCTTTGTTTCTTGATGAGTCTGGCTATGGTTTGTTAATTCTATTTATCTTCTCAAAGAACCAGCTTTTGGCTTGGTTGATTTTTGCTATGGTCTCTGTTTCTTTTGCATTTATTTCTGCCCTAATTTTTAAGATTTCTTTCCTTCTACTAACATTGAGGTTCTTCATTTCTTCCTTTACTAGTTGCTTTAGGTATAGAGTTAGCTTATTTATTTGACTTTTTTCTTGTTTCTTGAGCTATGCCTGTATTGCTATCAACCTTCCCTTTAGCAGTGCTCTTACAGTGTCCCACAGGTTTTGGGTTGTTGTGTTTTCATTTTCATTCATTTCTATGCATATTTTGATTTCTTTTTATTTCTTCTGTGATTTGTTGGTTATTCAGCAGCGTGTTGTTCAGCATCCATATGCTGAAAATTTTAATAGTTTTTCTTCTGTAATTGAGATCTAATCTTATGGCATCATGGTCAGAAAAGATGCTTGGAATGATTTCAATTCTTTTGAATTTACCAAGCCTAGATTTATGGCCCAGGATGTGATCTATCCTGGAGAACGTTCAGTGTGCGCTTGAGAAAAACGTGAAATTCACTGTTTTGGGGTGAAATGTCCTATAGATATCAATTAGGTCTAACTTGTCTATTGTAGCATTTAAAGTTTGTGTTTCTTGTTAATTTTCTGTTTAGTTGATGTATCCATAAGTGAGTGGGGTATTAAAGTCTCCCGCTATTATTGTATTATTGTTAATTTACCCTTTCATACTTGTTAGTATTTGCTTTACATATTGCAGTGCTCCTATGTTGGGTGCATATATATTTATAATTGTCATATCTTCTTCTTGGGTTGATCCTTTGATCATTATGTAGTGTACATCTTTGTCTCTTTTCAAGGCCTTTGTTTTAATGTCTATTTAATCTGATATGAGTATTGCTACTTCTGCTTTCTTTTGGTCTCTATTTGTGTAGAATATCTTTTTCCAGCCCTTCACTTTCAGTCTGTATATGTCCCTTGTTTTGAGGTGGTTCTCTTGTAAACAACATATATAGAGGTTTTCTTTTTTATCCATTCACCCAGTCTTTGTCTTTTGGTTGGGGCATTCAACCCACTTACATTTAAGGTAATTATTGATAAGTATGATCCCGTTGCCCTTTACTGTTTGGGGTTCAACTGTATATACCCTTTCTGTGTTTCCTGTCTAGAGAAGATCCTTTAGCATTTGCTGGAGAGCTGGTTTGGTGGTGCTGAATTCTCTCAGCCTTTGCTTCTCTGTAAAGCTTTTGATTTCTCCTTCATATCTGAATGAGATCCTTGCTGGGTACAGTAATCTGGGCTGTAGGTTATTTTCTTTCATCACTTTAAGTATGTCCTGTGCCGTTCCCTCCTGACCTGAAGAGTTTCTATTGACAGATCAGCTGTTATCCTTATGGGAATCCCCTTGTGTGTTACTTGTTGTTTTTCCCTTGCTGCTTTTAATATTTGTTCTTTGTGTTTGATCTTTGTTAATTTGATTAATATGTCTCTTGGGGTGTTTCATCTTGGGTTTATCCTGTTTGGAACTCTCTGGGCTTCTTGCACTTGGATGATTATTTCCTTCCCCATTTTAGGGAAGTTTTCAACTATTATCTCCTCAAGTATTTTCTCATGGTCTTTCTTTTGTCTGCTTCTTCTGGGACTCCTATGATTCGAATGTCGGGGCATTTAACATTGTCCCAGAGGTCTCTGAGGTTGTCCTCATTTCGTTTAATTCGTTTTTCTTTTCCCCTCTCTGTTTCCTTTATTTCTACCATTCTATCTTCTACCTCACTTATCCTATCTTCTGCCTCCGTTATTCTACTGTTGGGTCCCTCCAGAGTGTTTTCGGTCTCATGTATTGCATTATTGATTATATACTGACTCTTTTTTATTTCTTCTAGGTCCTTTCTTGCATCATCTTGATCTTTGTCTCCAGGCTGTTTATCTGTAACTCCATTTTGTTTTCAAGATTTTGGATCATTTTCACTATCATTATTTGGAATCCTTTATCAGGTAGATTCCCTATCTCTTCCTCTTTTGTTTGGTTTGGTGGGCATTTATCCTGTTCCTTTACCCGCTGGGTATTTCTCTGCCTTTTCATCTTGTTTATATTGCTGTGTTTGGGCTGGCCTTTTCATATTCCGGCAGTTTGTGGAGTTCTCTTTATTGTGGAGTTTCCTTATTATGGGTGGGGTTGGACAGGTGGCTTGTCAAGGTTTCCTGGTTAGGGAAGCTTGTGTCGGTGTTCTGGTGGGTGGAGCTGGATTTCTTCTATGGAGTGCAATGAAGTGTCCAGTAATGACTTATGAGATGTCAATGGGTTTGGTGTGATTTGGGGCAGCCTGTATATTGAAGCTCAGGGCTATGTTCCTATGTTGCTGGAGAATTTGCGTGGTATGTCTTGCTCTGGAACTTGTTGGCCCTTGGGTGGTGCTTGGTTTCAGGGTACGTATGGAGGCATTTCGATGATCCAGCAGATGTTGGAAATTTGATCTCTGGTTCCTCTGCCTTTCCTAAAACCAGCTTGAACTTCTGGAACTTCATGGTTCACGTATTGCTGAAGCCTGGCTTGGAGAATTTTGAGCATTACTTTATTAGCGTGTGCTGCGGCTGCTGTTGCTGGTAAGTCGCTTCAGTCGTGTCCAACTCTGTGTGATCCCATAGATGGCAACCCACCAGGCTCCCCCGCCCCTGGGATTCTCCAGGCAAGAACACTGGAGTGGGTTGCCATTTCCTTCTCCAATGCATGAAAGTGAAAACTGAAAGTGAAGTCACTCAGTCATGTCCGACTCTTCGTGATCCCATGGACTGCAGCCTACCAGGCTCCTCCATCCATGGGATTTTCCAGGCAAGAGTATTGGAGTAGGGTGCCATTGCCTTCTCCGACTAGCGTGTGAGATGAGTGCAATTGTGCAGTAGTTTGAACATTCTTTGGCATTGCCTTTCTTTGGGATTGGAATGAAAACTGACCTTTTCCAGTCCTGTGGCCACTGCTGAGTTTTCCAAATTTGCTGGCATATTGAGTGCAGCACTTTCACAGCATCATCTTTCAGGATTTGAAATAGCTCAACTGGAATTCCATCACCTCCACTAGCTTTGTTCATAGTGATTCTTCCTAAGGCCCATTTGACTTTGCATTTCAGGATGTCTGGCTCTAGGTGAGTGATCACACCATGGTGATTCTCTAGGTTGTGAAGCTCTTTTTTGTACAGTTCTTCTGTGTATTCTTGCCATCTCTTCTTAATATCTTCTGCTTCTGTTAGGTCCATACCATTCCTGTTCTTTATCGAGCCCATCTTTGCATGAAATGTTCCCTTGGTATCTCTAATTTTCTTGAAGAGATCTCTAGTCTTTCCCATTCTGTTGTTTTCTTCTATTTCTTTGCATTGATGGCTGAGGAAGGCTTTCTTATCTCTCCTTGCTATTCTTTGGAACTCTGCATTGAACGGGAAATTCTTTCCTTTTCTCCTTTGTTTTTCACATCTCTTCTTTTCACAGCTATTTGTAAGACCTCCTCAGAGAGCCATTTTGCTTTTTTGCATTTCTTTTCCATGGAGGTGGTCTTGATCCCTGTTTCCCATACAATGTCATGAACCTCTGTCCATAGTTCTTCAGGTACTCTGTCTATCAGATCTAGTCCCTTAAATCTATTTCTCACTTCCAGTGTATAATCATAAGGGATTTGATTTAGACCATACCTGAATGGTCTGGTGGTTTTCCCTACTTTCTTCAATTTACGTCTGAATTTGGCTTAAATTCCTGAATAAGGAGTTCATGCTCTGAGCCACAGTCATCTCCCGGTCTTGTTTTTGCTGACTTTATAGAGCTTCTCCATCTTTGGCTAGAAAGAACATAATCAACCTGATTTTGGTATTGACCATCTGGTGATGTCCATGAGTAGGGTCTTCTCTTGCGTTGTTGGAAGAGGGTGTTTGTTATGACCAGTACTTTCTCTTGGCAAAACTCTATTAGCCTTTGCCCTGCTTCATTCCATATTCCAAGGCCAAATTTGCCTGTTACTGCAGGTGTTCCTTGACTTCCTACTTTTGCATTCCAGTCCCCTATACTGAAATGGACACGTTTTTTGGGTATTAGTTCTTAAAGTTCTTGTAGTCTTCATAGAACCGTTCAACTTCAGCTTCTTCAGCATTACTGGTTGGGACATAGGCTTGGATCACCATGATATTGAATGGTTTGCCTTAGATACGAACAGAGATCATTTTGTTGTTTTAAGATTGCATCCAAGTACTGCATTTTGGACTCTTTTGTTGACCATGATGGCTACTCCATTTCTTCTGAGGGATTCCTGCCCACAGTAGTAGATATAATGGTCATCTGAGTTAAATTCACCCATTCCAGTCCATTTTATTTCGCTGATTCCTAGAATGTTGACGTTCACTCTTCCCATCTCCTGTTTGACCACTTCCAATTTGCCTTGTTATTGCTCTTTACAGCATTGAACCTTGCTTCTATCACCAGTCACATCCACAACTGGGTATTGTTTTTGCTTTTGCTGCTTCCCTTCATTCTTTCTGGAGTTATTTCTCCACTGATCTCCTGTAGCATATTGGGCACCTACCGACCTGGGGAGTTCCTCTTTCAGTATCCTGTCATTTTGCCTTTTCATACTGTTCATGGGGTTCTGAAGGCAAGAATGATGAAGTGGTTTGCCATTCCCTTCTCCAGTGGACCACATTCTGTCAAACCTCTCCACCATGACCCGTCCATCTTGGGTGGCCCCACACAGCATGATTTAGTTTCATTTGGTTAGAAAAGGCTGTGCTCCACATGACCAGATTGGCTAGTTTTCTATGATTATGGTTTCAGTGTGTCTGCCTTCTGATGCCCTCTTGCAACAGCTACCATCTCACTTGGGTTTCTCTTACCTTGGGCATGTGGTAAAACATCTATTCCTGCTTTATTGACTATGCCAAAGCCTTTGACTCTGTGGATCACAATAAACTGTGGAAAATTCTGAAAGAGGTGGGAATACCAGACCACCTGACCCGCCTCTTGAGAAACCTATATGCAGGTCAGGAAGCAACTGACCTGAATAGAACTGGATATGGAACAACAGACTGGTTCCAAATAGGAAAAGGAGTACGTCAATGCTGTATATTGTCACTCTGCTTATTTACCTTATATGCAAAGTACATCACGGAGAAGGCAATGGCACCCTACTCCAGTACTCTTGCCTGGAAAATCCCATGGACGGAGGAGCCTGGTAGGCTGCAGTCCATGGGGTCGCTAAGAGTTGGGCACGACTTAGTGACTTCACTTTCACTTTCATTTTCATGCATTGGAGAAGGAAATGGCAACCCACTCCAGTGTTCTTGCCTGCAGAATCTCAGGAACGGGGAGGCTGGTGGGCTGCCATCTATGGGGTCGCACAGAGTCGGACACGACTGAACCGACTTAGCAGCAGCAGCAGAATACATCATGAGAAACCCTGGGCTGAAAGAAGCACAAGCAGGAATCAAGATTGCTGGGAGAAATATCAATAGCCTCCGATATGCAGATGACACCACACATATGGCAGAAAGTGAAGAGGAACTAAAACGCCTCTTCATGAAAGTGAAAGAGGAGAGTGAAAAAGTTGGCTTAAAGCTCAACATTCATAAAACTAAGATCATGGCATCTGGTCCCATCACTTCATGGGAAATAGACAGGGAAACAGTGGAAACGGTGTCAGACTTTACTTTTTTGGGCTCCAAAATCACTGCAGATGGTGACTGTAGCCATGAAATTAAAAGACGCTTACTCCTTGGAAGGAAAGTTATGACCAACATAGATAGCATATTGAAAAGCAGAGACATTACTTTGCCAATATATGTCCGTCTAGTCAAGGCTACGGTTTTTCCAGTGGTCATGTATAGATGTGAAAGTTGGACTATGAAGAAAGCTGACTGCTGAAGAATGGATGCTTTTGAACTCTGGTGTTGGAGAAGACTCCTGAGAGTCCCTTGGACTGCAAGGAGATCCAACCAGTCCATCCTAAAGAGACCAGTCCTGGGTGTTCATTGGAAGGGCTGATGCTGAGGCTGAAACTCCAATACTTTGGACACGTCATGTGAAGAGTTGACTCATTGGAAAAGACCCTGATGCGGGG
>NW_024070488.1:0-12682 GCF_014754425.2 Oryx dammah
TCCTGTCTAGAGAAGATCCTTTAGCATTTGTTGGAGAGCTGGTATGGCGGTGCTGAATTCTCTCAGCTTTTTTTTTTTTTTAACAGAACTTTATTTTTAAAATATAAATTTATTTATTTTAATTGGAGGCTAATTACTTTACAATATTGTATTGGTTTTGCCATACATTGACATGAATCTGCCACGGGTGTACAGGTGTTCCCCATCCTGATCCCCTCCTCCCACCTCTGTCCCGATCCCACCCCTCTGGGTCATCCCAGTGCACGAGCCCCAAGCATCCTGTATCATACACTGAACCTGGACTGGCGATTTGCTTCACATATGATAACAGACATGTTTCAATGCCATTCTCCCAAATCATCCCACCCTCGCCCTCTCCCACAGATTCCAAAAGACTGTTCTATACTTCTGTGTCTCTTTTGCTATCTCCCATACAGGGTTATCGTTACCATCTTTCTAAATTCCATATATGCGTTAGTATACTGTATTGGTGTTTTTCTTTCTGGCTTCACTCTGTATAATCAGCTCCAGTTTCATCCACCTCATTAGAACTGATTCAAATGCATCTTTTTAATGGCTGAGTAATACTCCATTGTGTATATGTACCACAACTTTCTTATCCATTCATCTGCTTTTGGACATTGAGGTTGCTTCCATGTCCTGGCTATTATAAATAGTGCTGTGATGAAGATTGGGGTACACGTGTCTCTTTCAATTCTGGTTTCCTTGGTGTGTATGCCCAGCAGTGGGATTGCTGGGTCATATGGCAGTTCTAGTTCCAGTTTTTTTAAGGAATCTCCACACTGTTCTCCATAATGGCTGTACTAGTTTGCATTCCCACCAACAGTGTAACAGGGTTCCCTTTTCTCCACACCCTCTCCAGCATTTATTGCTTGTAGACTTTAGAGTAGCAACCACTCTGACTGGCGTGAAATGGTACCTCATTGTGATTTTTATTTGCATTTCTCTGATAATGAGTGATGTTGAGCATCTTTTCATGTGCTTGTTAGCCATCTGTATGTCTTCTTTGCAGAAATGTCTGTTTAGTTCTTTGGCCCATTTTTTGATTGGGTCGTTTATTTTTCTGGAATTGAGCTGCAGGAGTTGCTTGTATATTTTTGAGATTCTTTGTCAGATGCTTCGATTGCTATTATTTTCTCCCATTCTGAAGGCTGTCTTTTCACCTTGCTTATAGTTTCCTTTGTTGTGCAGAAGCTTTCAATTTTAATTAGGCTCCATTTGTTTATTTTTGCTTTTATTTCTAATATTCTGGGAGGTGTGTCATAGAAGGTCCTGCTGTGATTTATGTCAGAGAGTGTTTTGCCTATGTTCTCCTCTAGGACTTTTAGTTTCTGGTCTTATGTTTAGATCTTTAATCCATTTTGAGTTTATTTTTGTGTATGGAGAAAGTGTTCTAGTTTCATTCTTTTACAAGTGGTTGACCAGTTTTCCCAGCACCACTTGTTAAAGAGATTGTCTTTTCTCTATTGTATATTCTTGCCTCCTTTGTTGAAGATAAGGTGTCCATAGGTGTGTGGATTTATCTCTGGGCTTTCTGTTTTGTTCCATTGATCTATATGTCTCTCTTTGTGGCAGTACCATACTGTCTTCATGACAGTAGATTTGTAGTAGATCCTGAAGTCAGGCAGGTTGATTCCTCCAGTTCCATTCTTCTTTCTCAAGATTGCTTTGGCTATTCGAGGTTTTTTGTATTTCCATTCAAATTGTGAAATTATTTTCTAGCTCTGTGAAAAATACCTTTGGTAGCTTGATAGGGATTGCATTGAATCTATAGATTGCTTTGGGTAGTATACTCATTTTCACTATATTGATTCTTCCGATCCACGAACACGGTATATTTTTCCATCTATTAGTGTCCTCTTTGATTTCTTTCACCAGTGTTTTATAGTTTTCTATATTCTTTTGTTTCTTTAGGTAGATATGTTCCTAAGTATTTTATTCTTTTCGTTGCAATGCTGAAAGGAATTGTTTCCTTAATTTCTCTTTCTATTTTCTCATTATTAGTGTATAGGAATGCAAGGGATTTCTGTGTGTTGATTTTATATCCTGCAACTTTACTATACTCATTGATTCAGTTCAATTCAGTCGTTCAGTCGTATCTGACTCTTTGCGACCCCATGAATCGCAGCACACCGGGCTTCCCTGTCCATCACCAACTCCCGGAGCTCACTCAGACTCACGTCCATCGAGTCAGTGATGCCATCAAGCCACCTCATCCTCTGTCGTCCCCTTCTCCTCCTGCCCCCAATCCCTCCCAGCATCAGAGTTTTTTCCAGTGAGTCAACTCTTCACATGAGGTGGCCAAAGTACTGGAGTTTCAGCTTTACCATCATTCCTTCCAAAGAAATCCCAGGGTTGATCTCCTTCAGAATGGACTGGTTGGATCTCCTTGCAGTCCAAAGGACTCTCAAGAGTCTTCTCCAACACCACAGTTCAAAAGCATCAATTCTTCGGCACTCAGCTTTCTTCACAGTCCAACTCTCACATCCACACATGACCACTGGGAAAACCATAGCCTTGACTAGACAGACCTTAGTCGGCAAAGTAATGTCTCTGCTTTTGAATATACTATCTAGGTTGCTCATAACTTTTCTTCCAAGGAGTAAGCGTCTTTTAATTTCATGGCTGCAATCACCATCTGCAGTGATTTTCGAGCCCCCCAAAATAAAGTCTGACACTGTTTCTACTGTTTCCCCATTTATTTCCCATGAAGTGATGGGACCGGATGCCATGATCTTCGTTTTCTGAATGTTGAGCTTTAAACCAATTTTTTCACTCTCTTCTTTCACTTTCATCAAGAGGCTTTTTAGCTCCTCTTCACTTTCTTCCATAAGAGTGGTGTCATCTGCATATCTGAGGTTATTGATATTTCTCCCAGCAATCTTGATTCCAGCTTGTGTTTCTTCCATTCCAGCGTTTCTCATGATGTACTCTGCATAGCAGTTAAATAAGCAGAGTGACAATATACAGCCTTGACGTTCTCCTTTTTCTATTTGGAACCAGTCTGTTGTTCCATGTCCAGTTCTCACTGCTGCTTCCTGACCTGCATACAGATTTCTCAAGAGGCAGGTCAGGTGGTCTGGTATTCCCATCTCTTTCAGAATTTTCCACAGTTTATTGTGATCCACACAGTCAAAGGCTTTGGCATAGTCAAGAAAGCAGAAATAGATGTTTTTCTGGAACTCTCTTGCTTTTTCCATGAGCCAACGGATGTTGGCAATTTGATCTCTGGTTCCTCTGCCTTTTCTAAAACCAGCTTGAACATCAGGGAGTTCATGGTTCACGTATTGCTGAAGCCTGGCTTGGAGAATTTTGAGCATTACTTTACTAGCATGTGAGATGAGTGCAACTGTGTGGTAGTTTAAGCATTCTTTTGCATTGCCTTTCTTTGGGATTGGAATGAAAACTGACCTTTTCCAGTCCTGTGGCCACTGCTGAGTTTTCCAAATTTGCTGGCATATTGAGTGCAGCACTTTCACAGCATCATCTTTCAGGATTTGAAACAGCTCAACTGGAATTTCATCACCTCCACTAGCTTTGTTCGTAGAGATGCTTTCCAAGGCCCACTTGACTTCACATTCCAGGATGTCTGGCTCTAGATGAGTGATCACACCATCGTGATTATCCTGGTTGTGAAGATCTTTTTTGCACAGTTCTTCTGTGTATTCTTGCCACCTCTTCTTAATATCTTCTGCTTCTGTTAGGTCCATACCATTTCTGTCCTTTATCAAGCCCATCTTAGCATGAAATGTTCCCTTGGTATCTCTAATTTTCTTGAATAGATCTCTAGTCTTTCCCATTCTGTTCTTTTCCTCTATTTCTTTGCATTGATCGCTGAAGAAGGCTTTCTTATCTCTCCTTGCTATTCTTTGGAACTCTGCATTCAGATGCTTATATCTTTCCTTTTCTCCTTTGCTTTTCACGTCTCCTTTTCACAGCTATTTGTAAGGCCTCCCCAGACAGCCATTTTGCTTTTTTTGCATTTTTGGGGGATGGTCTTGATCCCTGTCTCCTGTACAATGTCACAAACCTCATTCCGTAGTTCATCAGGCACTCTATCAGATCTAGTCCCTTAAATCTATTTCTCACTTCCACTGTATAATCATAAGGGATTTGATTTAGGTCATACCTGAATGGTCTAGCGGTTTTCTCTACTTTCTTCAATTTGGTAATAAGGAGTGCATGATCTGAGCCACAGTCAGCTCCCAGTCTTGTTTTTGTTGATTGTATAGAACTTCTCCATCTTTGGCTGCAAAGAATGTAATCCATCTGATTTCGGTGTTGACCATCTGGTGATGTCCATGTGTAGAGTCTTCTCTTGTGTTGTTGGAAGAGGGTGTTTGCTATGACCAGTGCATTTTCTTGGCAAAACTCTATTAGTCTTTGCCCTGCTTCATTCAGCATTCCAAGGCCAAATTTGCCTGTTACTCCAGGTGTTCCTTGACTTCCTACTTTTGCATTCCAGTCCCCTATAATGAAAAGGACATGTTTTTTGGGTGTTAGTTCTAAAAGCTCTTGTAGGTCTTCATAGAACCATTCAACTTCAGCTTCTTCAGCATTACTGGTTGGGGCATAGACTTGGATTACCGTGATATTGAATGGTTTGCCTTGGAAATGAACAGAGATCATTCTGTTGTTTTTGAGATTGCATCCAAGTACTGCATTTTGGACTCTTTTGTGGACTATGATGGCTACTTCATTTCTTCTGAGGGATTTCTGCCTGCCATAGTAGATATAATGGTCATCTGAGTTAAATTCACCCATTTCAGTCCATTTTAGTTTGCTGATTCCTAGAATGTCGACGTTCACTCTTGCCATCTCTTGTTTGACCACTTCCAATTTGCCTTGATTCATGGACCTGACATTCCAGGTTCCTATGCAATATTGCTCTTTACAGCATCGGACCTTGCTTCTATCACCAGTCACATCCACAACTGGGTATTGTTTTTGCTTTGGCTTCATCCCTTCATTCTTTCTGGAGTTATTTCTCCACTGATCTCCAGTAGTATATTGGGCACCTACTGACCCGGGGAGTTCCTCTTTCAGTATCCTATCATTTTGCCTTTTCATACTGTTCATGGGGTTCTCACGGCAAGAATACTGAAGTGGTTTGCCATTCCCTTCTCCAGTGGACCACATTCTGTCAGACCTCTCCACCATGACCCGCCCGTCTTGGGTTGCCCCGCAGGCATGGCTTAGTTTCATTGAGTTTGACAAGGCTGTGGTCCTAGTGTGATTAGATTGACTAGTTTTCTGTGAGTATGGTTTCACTGTGTCTGCCCTCTGATGCCCTCTTGCAACACCTACCATCTTACTTGGGTTTCTCCTACCATGGGCGTGGGGTATCTCTTCTCAGCTGCTCCAGCAAAGCTCAGCCACTGCTCCTTACCTTGGATGAGGGCTATCTCCTCACCGCCTCCCCATGCAGCCACTGCTCCTTGGACGTGGTGTGGCTCCTCCCGGCCGCCGCCCCTGGCCTCAGGCACGGGGTGGCTCCTCCTGGCCGGCCCCCCCAACCTCGGACGTGGGGTAGCTCCTCTTGGCTGTTCCTGCGCTGTTGCAGCCTGGCACTCTCGGCTGCTGCCCCTGTCCTCAGGGTAGAGGCTCATGTCATCTGCAGTGAGAGTTTTACTTCTTCTTTTCCAATCTGGATTCCTTTTATTTCTTTTTCTGCTCTGATTGCTGTGGCCAAAACTTCCAAAACTATGTTGAATAGTAGTGGTGAGAGTGGGCACCCTTGTCTTGTTCCTGACTTTAGGGGAAATGCTTTCAATTTTTCACAATTGAAGATAATGTTTGCTGTGGGTTTGCCATATATAGCTTTTAATATGTTGAAGTACATTCCTTCTATTGCTGCTTTCTGGAGGGTTTTTATCATAAATGGATGTTTAATTTTGTCAAAGGCTTTCTCTGCATCTATTGAGATAATCATATGTTTTTATCTTTCAATATGTTAATGTGGTGTATTACATTGATTGATTTGCAAATATTGAAGAATGCTTGCATCCCTGGGATAAAGCCCATTTGGTCATGATGTATGATCTTTTTAATGTGTTGTTGGTTTCTGTTTGCTAGAAATTTGTTAAGGATTTTTGCATTTATGTTCATCAGTGACATTGGCCTGTAGTTTTCTTTTTTTGTGGCATCTTTGTCTGGTTTTGGTATTAGGGTGATGGTGGCCTCACAGAATGAGTTTGGAAGTTTACCTTCCTCTGCAATTTTCTGGAAGACTTTGAGTAGGATAGGTATTAGCTCGTCTCTAAATTTTTGGTAGAATTCAGCTGGGAAGCCGTCTGGTCCTGGGCTTTTGTTTGCTGGAAGATTTCTGATTACAGTTTCCATTTCCGTGCTTGTGATGGGTCTGTTAAGATTTTCTATTTCTTCCTGGTTCAGTTTTGGAAAGTTGTACTTTCTAAGAATTTGTCCATTTCTGCCAAGTTGTCCATTTTATTGACATATAGTTGCTGATAGTAGTCTCCTTTGTATTTCTGTGTTGTCTGTTGTGATCTCTCCATTTTATTTCTGATTTTGTTGCTTTGATTTTCTCCCTTTGTTTCTTGATGAGTCTGGCTATGGTTTGTTAATTCTATTTATCTTCTCAAAGAACCAGCTTTTGGCTTGGTTGATTTTTGCTATGGTCTCTGTTTCTTTTGCATTTATTTCTGCCCTAATTTTTAAGATTTCTTTCCTTCTACTAACATTGAGGTTCTTCATTTCTTCCTTTACTAGTTGCTTTAGGTATAGAGTTAGCTTATTTATTTGACTTTTTTCTTGTTTCTTGAGCTATGCCTGTATTGCTATCAACCTTCCCTTTAGCAGTGCTCTTACAGTGTCCCACAGGTTTTGGGTTGTTGTGTTTTCATTTTCATTCATTTCTATGCATATTTTGATTTCTTTTTATTTCTTCTGTGATTTGTTGGTTATTCAGCAGCGTGTTGTTCAGCATCCATATGCTGAAAATTTTAATAGTTTTTCTTCTGTAATTGAGATCTAATCTTATGGCATCATGGTCAGAAAAGATGCTTGGAATGATTTCAATTCTTTTGAATTTACCAAGCCTAGATTTATGGCCCAGGATGTGATCTATCCTGGAGAACGTTCAGTGTGCGCTTGAGAAAAACGTGAAATTCACTGTTTTGGGGTGAAATGTCCTATAGATATCAATTAGGTCTAACTTGTCTATTGTAGCATTTAAAGTTTGTGTTTCTTGTTAATTTTCTGTTTAGTTGATGTATCCATAAGTGAGTGGGGTATTAAAGTCTCCCACTATTATTGTGTTATTGTTAATTTACCCTTTCATACTTGTTAGTATTTGCTTTACATATTGCAGTGCTCCTATGTTGGGTGCATATATATTTATAATTGTCATATCTTCTTCTTGGGTTGATCCTTTGATCATTATGTAGTGTACATCTTTGTCTCTTTTCAAGGCCTTTGTTTTAATGTCTATTTAATCTGATATGAGTATTGCTACTTCTGCTTTCTTTTGGTCTCTATTTGTGTAGAATATCTTTTTCCAGCCCTTCACTTTCAGTCTGTATATGTCCCTTGTTTTGAGGTGGTTCTCTTGTAAACAACATATATAGAGGTTTTCTTTTTTATCCATTCACCCAGTCTTTGTCTTTTGGTTGGGGCATTCAACCCACTTACATTTAAGGTAATTATTGATAAGTATGATCCCGTTGCCCTTTACTGTTTGGGGTTCAACTGTATATACCCTTTCTGTGTTTCCTGTCTAGAGAAGATCCTTTAGCATTTGCTGGAGAGCTGGTTTGGTGGTGCTGAATTCTCTCAGCCTTTGCTTCTCTGTAAAGCTTTTGATTTCTCCTTCATATCTGAATGAGATCCTTGCTGGGTACAGTAATCTGGGCTGTAGGTTATTTTCTTTCATCACTTTAAGTATGTCCTGTGCCGTTCCCTCCTGACCTGAAGAGTTTCTATTGACAGATCAGCTGTTATCCTTATGGGAATCCCCTTGTGTGTTACTTGTTGTTTTTCCCTTGCTGCTTTTAATATTTGTTCTTTGTGTTTGATCTTTGTTAATTTGATTAATATGTCTCTTGGGGTGTTTCATCTTGGGTTTATCCTGTTTGGAACTCTCTGGGCTTCTTGCACTTGGATGATTATTTCCTTCCCCATTTTAGGGAAGTTTTCAACTATTATCTCCTCAAGTATTTTCTCATGGTCTTTCTTTTGTCTGCTTCTTCTGGGACTCCTATGATTCGAATGTCGGGGCATTTAACATTGTCCCAGAGGTCTCTGAGGTTGTCCTCATTTCGTTTAATTCGTTTTTCTTTTCCCCTCTCTGTTTCCTTTATTTCTACCATTCTATCTTCTACCTCACTTATCCTATCTTCTGCCTCCGTTATTCTACTGTTGGGTCCCTCCAGAGTGTTTTCGGTCTCATGTATTGCATTATTGATTATATACTGACTCTTTTTTATTTCTTCTAGGTCCTTTCTTGCATCATCTTGATCTTTGTCTCCAGGCTGTTTATCTGTAACTCCATTTTGTTTTCAAGATTTTGGATCATTTTCACTATCATTATTTGGAATCCTTTATCAGGTAGATTCCCTATCTCTTCCTCTTTTGTTTGGTTTGGTGGGCATTTATCCTGTTCCTTTACCCGCTGGGTATTTCTCTGCCTTTTCATCTTGTTTATATTGCTGTGTTTGGGCTGGCCTTTTCATATTCCGGCAGTTTGTGGAGTTCTCTTTATTGTGGAGTTTCCTTATTATGGGTGGGGTTGGACAGGTGGCTTGTCAAGGTTTCCTGGTTAGGGAAGCTTGTGTCGGTGTTCTGGTGGGTGGAGCTGGATTTCTTCTATGGAGTGCAATGAAGTGTCCAGTAATGACTTATGAGATGTCAATGGGTTTGGTGTGATTTGGGGCAGCCTGTATATTGAAGCTCAGGGCTATGTTCCTGTGTTGCTCAAGAATTTGCATGGTATGTCTTGCTCTGGAACTTGTTGGCCCTTGGGTGGTGCTTGGTTTCAGTGTACATATGGAGGCATTTCAATGATCCAGCAGATGTTGGAAATTTGATCTCTGGTTCCTCTGCCTTTCCTAAAACCAGCTTGAACTTCTGGAACTTCATGGTTCACGTATTGCTGAAGCCTGGCTTGGAGAATTTTGAGCATTACTTTATTAGCGTGTGCTGCGGCTGCTGTTGCTGGTAAGTCGCTTCAGTCGTGTCCAACTCTGTGTGATCCCATAGATGGCAACCCACCAGGCTCCCCCGCCCCTGGGATTCTCCAGGCAAGAACACTGGAGTGGGTTGCCATTTCCTTCTCCAATGCATGAAAGTGAAAACTGAAAGTGAAGTCACTCAGTCATGTCCGACTCTTCGTGATCCCATGGACTGCAGCCTACCAGGCTCCTCCATCCATGGGATTTTCCAGGCAAGAGTATTGGAGTAGGGTGCCATTGCCTTCTCCGACTAGCGTGTGAGATGAGTGCAATTGTGCAGTAGTTTGAACATTCTTTGGCATTGCCTTTCTTTGGGATTGGAATGAAAACTGACCTTTTCCAGTCCTGTGGCCACTGCTGAGTTTTCCAAATTTGCTGGCATATTGAGTGCAGCACTTTCACAGCATCATCTTTCAGGATTTGAAATAGCTCAACTGGAATTCCATCACCTCCACTAGCTTTGTTCATAGTGATTCTTCCTAAGGCCCATTTGACTTTGCATTTCAGGATGTCTGGCTCTAGGTGAGTGATCACACCATGGTGATTCTCTAGGTTGTGAAGCTCTTTTTTGTACAGTTCTTCTGTGTATTCTTGCCATCTCTTCTTAATATCTTCTGCTTCTGTTAGGTCCATACCATTCCTGTTCTTTATCGAGCCCATCTTTGCATGAAATGTTCCCTTGGTATCTCTAATTTTCTTGAAGAGATCTCTAGTCTTTCCCATTCTGTTGTTTTCTTCTATTTCTTTGCATTGATGGCTGAGGAAGGCTTTCTTATCTCTCCTTGCTATTCTTTGGAACTCTGCATTGAACGGGAAATTCTTTCCTTTTCTCCTTTGTTTTTCACATCTCTTCTTTTCACAGCTATTTGTAAGACCTCCTCAGAGAGCCATTTTGCTTTTTTGCATTTCTTTTCCATGGAGGTGGTCTTGATCCCTGTTTCCCATACAATGTCATGAACCTCTGTCCATAGTTCTTCAGGTACTCTGTCTATCAGA
The DNA here is from genome assembly GCF_014754425.2 of Oryx dammah. NCBI lineage: Eukaryota > Metazoa > Chordata > Mammalia > Artiodactyla > Bovidae > Oryx > Oryx dammah. Next base: position 10,206 of record NW_024070488.1, read on the forward strand.
TCTAGTCCCTTAAATCTATTTCTCACTTCCAGTGTATAATCATAAGGGATTTGATTTAGACCATACCTGAATGGTCTGGTGGTTTTCCCTACTTTCTTCAATTTACGTCTGAATTTGGCTTAAATTCCTGAATAAGGAGTTCATGCTCTGAGCCACAGTCATCTCCCGGTCTTGTTTTTGCTGACTTTATAGAGCTTCTCCATCTTTGGCTAGAAAGAACATAATCAACCTGATTTTGGTATTGACCATCTGGTGATGTCCATGAGTAGGGTCTTCTCTTGCGTTGTTGGAAGAGGGTGTTTGTTATGACCAGTACTTTCTCTTGGCAAAACTCTATTAGCCTTTGCCCTGCTTCATTCCATATTCCAAGGCCAAATTTGCCTGTTACTGCAGGTGTTCCTTGACTTCCTACTTTTGCATTCCAGTCCCCTATACTGAAATGGACACGTTTTTTGGGTATTAGTTCTTAAAGTTCTTGTAGTCTTCATAGAACCGTTCAACTTCAGCTTCTTCAGCATTACTGGTTGGGACATAGGCTTGGATCACCATGATATTGAATGGTTTGCCTTAGATACGAACAGAGATCATTTTGTTGTTTTAAGATTGCATCCAAGTACTGCATTTTGGACTCTTTTGTTGACCATGATGGCTACTCCATTTCTTCTGAGGGATTCCTGCCCACAGTAGTAGATATAATGGTCATCTGAGTTAAATTCACCCATTCCAGTCCATTTTATTTCGCTGATTCCTAGAATGTTGACGTTCACTCTTCCCATCTCCTGTTTGACCACTTCCAATTTGCCTTGTTATTGCTCTTTACAGCATTGAACCTTGCTTCTATCACCAGTCACATCCACAACTGGGTATTGTTTTTGCTTTTGCTGCTTCCCTTCATTCTTTCTGGAGTTATTTCTCCACTGATCTCCTGTAGCATATTGGGCACCTACCGACCTGGGGAGTTCCTCTTTCAGTATCCTGTCATTTTGCCTTTTCATACTGTTCATGGGGTTCTGAAGGCAAGAATGATGAAGTGGTTTGCCATTCCCTTCTCCAGTGGACCACATTCTGTCAAACCTCTCCACCATGACCCGTCCATCTTGGGTGGCCCCACACAGCATGATTTAGTTTCATTTGGTTAGAAAAGGCTGTGCTCCACATGACCAGATTGGCTAGTTTTCTATGATTATGGTTTCAGTGTGTCTGCCTTCTGATGCCCTCTTGCAACAGCTACCATCTCACTTGGGTTTCTCTTACCTTGGGCATGTGGTAAAACATCTATTCCTGCTTTATTGACTATGCCAAAGCCTTTGACTCTGTGGATCACAATAAACTGTGGAAAATTCTGAAAGAGGTGGGAATACCAGACCACCTGACCCGCCTCTTGAGAAACCTATATGCAGGTCAGGAAGCAACTGACCTGAATAGAACTGGATATGGAACAACAGACTGGTTCCAAATAGGAAAAGGAGTACGTCAATGCTGTATATTGTCACTCTGCTTATTTACCTTATATGCAAAGTACATCACGGAGAAGGCAATGGCACCCTACTCCAGTACTCTTGCCTGGAAAATCCCATGGACGGAGGAGCCTGGTAGGCTGCAGTCCATGGGGTCGCTAAGAGTTGGGCACGACTTAGTGACTTCACTTTCACTTTCATTTTCATGCATTGGAGAAGGAAATGGCAACCCACTCCAGTGTTCTTGCCTGCAGAATCTCAGGAACGGGGAGGCTGGTGGGCTGCCATCTATGGGGTCGCACAGAGTCGGACACGACTGAACCGACTTAGCAGCAGCAGCAGAATACATCATGAGAAACCCTGGGCTGAAAGAAGCACAAGCAGGAATCAAGATTGCTGGGAGAAATATCAATAGCCTCCGATATGCAGATGACACCACACATATGGCAGAAAGTGAAGAGGAACTAAAACGCCTCTTCATGAAAGTGAAAGAGGAGAGTGAAAAAGTTGGCTTAAAGCTCAACATTCATAAAACTAAGATCATGGCATCTGGTCCCATCACTTCATGGGAAATAGACAGGGAAACAGTGGAAACGGTGTCAGACTTTACTTTTTTGGGCTCCAAAATCACTGCAGATGGTGACTGTAGCCATGAAATTAAAAGACGCTTACTCCTTGGAAGGAAAGTTATGACCAACATAGATAGCATATTGAAAAGCAGAGACATTACTTTGCCAATATATGTCCGTCTAGTCAAGGCTACGGTTTTTCCAGTGGTCATGTATAGATGTGAAAGTTGGACTATGAAGAAAGCTGACTGCTGAAGAATGGATGCTTTTGAACTCTGGTGTTGGAGAAGACTCCTGAGAGTCCCTTGGACTGCAAGGAGATCCAACCAGTCCATCCTAAAGAGACCAGTCCTGGGTGTTCATTGGAAGGGCTGATGCTGAGGCTGAAACTCCAATACTTTGGACACGTCATGTGAAGAGTTGACTCATTGGAAAAGACCCTGATGCGGGG
>NW_024070489.1:0-12673 GCF_014754425.2 Oryx dammah
ATCTCTATATTCTAGGTTCTTCTGTAAACTTATTCCATTCCCTTTCATGGAGATAGTATATTTGCTTCATTGGAGGGGTCATTTTAAAAACTATAGGTGGATCTTCAATTTTCTTGTCTGTCTTTCATAAACTCTGTTTTACATTATTTTGCATTGCTGTTCATAAACCACTTTCATCATGTTCTAAATTTAGACTTTATGTATTGTCTTTTGCCTGGAGATATCTGCACCCCAGGTACCACTGATGGGGTCTTTATTGCCATCCAAGTGATGGGTGAGCCACCTTCCAGATCTCTTAGTGTTTGCTGTTATGAAACATATCTGGCATAAACTGTCACAGGTTGGATTCCCTGGGAAGCAGACTCTGGCGAATTCTCTGGAGATGAACTTTCTCCTGCAGCCAGCTTTGGTTGGCTGATTCCAACAGCTGCTGTTAGAGGTCTGCTGACCATGAATCTGAGTTGTTCAATGACAGTCAGTTTGCTGTTCATCCCTGGAGCTACCCGTGATGGAAAGATCCAAGATGGAAATCTCAGCCAGCAATCCAGGCGTTACTGGACGTCCAAGTGTCTCGGATGAACACGGTTATTTCAGCGCACCTGTATGTGACATTTACTCCTCTTTACTCCTGGTGATCCACTGATAGAGCACCGAGTCTACTTTACCTAGAGCTAAAAAGCAAAAAACAAGAAAACCTGCATCCTCTTTCCCCCAAAATCAGAAGTGTTTATTGCGGAAATTTGGCTAAGGTTCCAGTTCCATGCCCCTGGCTGAGGTTGGCTCGGGCTGATCATGCCCATTTTTCACACTTTCCTGTGTATTGCCAGATTGTCCTGTCGAAAGGTCTGTCAGTACTACCAATGGACACTGCTTCAGCAATGTATGAGGCCAACGCTGAGTATATATAATTTTGAAAATCCTTGACAATTTCCCCAAGCAAAAATGGTGTCTAAAAGAGGTATATTAAGGATGCTATCTTTAGTTCCTTGTTTGTCCTCTGATGTTATGCCCTGGAGTTGGCAGGGAGCAGGTGGGGTGAGGCGCCTCAGACGGGACGTTCAGTGGGGACACAGGGAAAGCCTGAGACAGGAGCGGTCTTCTCAGGAGTCTGTGAGAACCCTGCCATCACCCCTGTGGAGATGGGCTTGTCTCTGAGCCACTGACGAGGAAATATGTGATTTGGGAACTTTGGTGACTATATCCTGAACCTGGGGTAAAGGTACTTGTGAAAAAACAGGATAGATTTCTCTTGAAAATATTTCAATTTGCAATGTGATGCATTGAGTCAAGTGATAAGATTTTACTATGTTTAGTTTATAATCTGTGTTTTCCTGGGCAGATACAGGGAAAGACACAAAAGTAAAGGTTGCCTATAGTCCTACTGCCCAGAGATAACCTAGTAACATTTTAGTCATTTCCCAGTGTTTTCTATGGATATGCTTATGCCATTGAGTTTTTTATCTTTTTGGCCATACCACCCAGCATGCAAACTTTCCTGACCAGGGATAGAACCATGCTCCCTGCAGTGGAAGCACAGAATCTTAACCATTGAACTGCCCGGGCAGCCCTCTCTTTGGGCTTTCTACCCTGCTTGTTTCTGCAGGAGAGTCTGACAAACTTTCTACACCACTGCCCCCCAAACACACGTCTCCATGTACACGTCTGTTTCCTCCTGTTTGCTACTTAGGTCGTCCCACATTTCCCTGTCTCGCAGGCAGATCCTTGTCCCCGTGGGCCAGGCTTGTTATCCAGCAGGCGGTGAGGGCTTGGTCCTGTGCGTGTGGACTGTGGGAAGAAGCGCGAGTCAGGCCAGGAGGCCAGTGGGTGCAGGCTCACAGTGCTGTCCTGGATGCACCTGGGGGGCTGGTGGGGCGGGGATCAGAGTCACGCGGGGCTGGGCCCAGGGGAGTCAGGGCTGTCAGAGGGTGTCGTGAAGGAGCCGTCATTTCCCCACCGAGGTGGCGGGTGTGAGTGGGACCTGCAGACCGTCCCAGGACTTCAGTCTCAGCGCCAGCGGATGACAGGGCAGGGAGCGCATCGGGCCAGAGGTGCACTTTCTGACCAGTGAGGTGGGTCATTGGCAGAAAGAGCCAGAACTTCTGGCCGGGGGCTCATGAGTCACCCAAGGAAGACAGCTGCATCTTCTTCCAGTTGGTAGTTTTCTGCCATAAGAGACATAAGCCTTGTTTGGTTGTGATTTCAAGGTGATGGCACTGGAGGAGGCAGGTGTGTGTGCATGAGTGTGTCAAAGAGAGGAGATGGACAGAACAGTTGAAGTCGGCTGCTGGCTGCTGAACGAGGGTGTCTCGGGGTTCGGGCTGAGATTCTCAGCCAAAACAGTAGCAAGATAGACAATTGGAAGCTGGATCTACTGCTGTAGCCTCTGAACAGGCTGCCTTTAGAATGTTCTGAGAAAAAAAGTTTTTCCTCCAGCTGACGTGGCCTGCATGTGCTCCGCCAGCCTCAACGGTCAGAGCTGTATGGGGCTTGGCCCATGCTCGAGGCCTTGTTGGGAGCGAGATGAGCCCCTGAGGGAAGAAGCAAAGTGTTCCTGAAACAGCAGACAAACGCCCAAGTTGGCAGATAGTACTTAGGGGCCTCAGAGCATAATCTTCAGGGCATATTAATCCCACCCAGGTAACAAGTGTGACCCTGAATACCTTCTAATTCTGAGCCATCGTCCCCAAGAACTCTGATGACAAAAAGCCGAAGCCTCCTCTTCTCTGAGGAGCTATATTAATATATACATACTGTGAGCCATACCGCATCCTGTCTTCGTAACAGTTCACTATGCGTCTGTTTCACACACGTGGTAACTGTATTCCTCACCTGGGGGCTGCCCCTGACTGGGAGTAGTTAGCACTCCTGAGGGGGGTGGAGACCTGGCCCTTCCACAGGCACGTGGGGGTCCATCCAGGTGGGGCGAGGCTGTCAAAGGGGGAGGAGGGTGACCGGAGCTCAGTGGCACTCACAGTGAGTTGGTCCCTGGAGTCTGTGGTGTCCCAGAAGGCTGACCTTTTCACTCCTTTGCTCCTGTCGTGATGGTGTGTGTGTCTGGGGAGCACTGTGCGTGACCGGAGCCCCTGTCCTCGGGTCTGCTGGATTAGGTAAGCGCATCCACCTCTGGTGGGGACAGTGTTTGCAGCCCCAAACCCTCTCCTCACCCCTTCTACAGCAACAATCCTTTCTCAGACACCCTGAATTTAAAGGGACTCCTTTCAACCAGCCCAAGCTGACCGCTCCTGCCTTGCTTGCATCTGTCTACTCCACGGCTTGGGGAGAAGCACCTCACAATAAGACGTTTGTGCCAGTTCTCCTGTGCCCTGAGCTCTGTAATCAAGACACCTGTGCTGTTTAGTTGTGCCCACTGCCTCGGCCTCAGCGCCTTGGAGTTGCCTGCGTGGCAGCGGTGCTTGGGCCAGGACCCAAGGTGAGCCCTCGGTGTCTGTGTCTGTGTGCACAGATCCTCTGTACATAAGAAAAGTCCAACTTCTGGTAGGAGGACCGAGTTAGGGCTGGGAGGGAAGTGGACAGTGATGGTTTTTTACTTTTTGATGAGGCCAAAGTGTTTACTCTTCAGTCCCTTAAAATGCATAAACAAAATGCATAAACAAAATGCTTGCTGAAACCATTGTTTCATTTTAAAAACATAATTAGTCATTTTCTACTTGTTAGTATCAGATGATCAAGGCAGCAATAGATTCTCCATGTGCTCTGCCTTGTCATTTGTTGGGGCAGAGATGGCTTTGGGGGTGGGAATGGGAAGGAGGGGTGGGGGCTCCATACCATGAGAGGTGGTCCCCTGCTGCATAGACGTTGCCCTCGACGGGGTTATTTTTAAGATGAGGCTGCAGAGGTTACACCTGGCCCATCTGGGGACTGCAACTCAGTGCCTAACATGGGACTAGGACTGCCTTCCACACAGCGTCCACTCGAGGACAGTGTGCCTGCTGCCAAGCGAGGATAGTGCCACCCGAGGGTGCCTGCTGCCAGGAGCCCACTGTGGTTTCTGGCTTTATCTCCCAGGGTGGCTGGCGTGTCTGTTCTACGAGCACAGCAGTCACGCAGCAGACTGTCTGGGCCGGAATCCGGTGTTGCTTTCTGCAGCTCTGGATTGCTCCCCTTCCTGTCACTCTTCCCTTCGTAAGGCATTCACCTTGTGTGCGTTACGAGAGTGGGCTGCAGTCATCGCTTTCCTGGACACTTCTTCTCTAGCGAGCTGACTGCATCTGGGGCACTCTGATCCTATCTGTCAGCAATCCTTAGGCGGACAAACAACATTAGGATTCCACTTTAAATCACCTGGGAAGGGGCCAAGCCTGGGCTGTTTGAGAAACCGAATAGCCAGAGTATCTGCCAAATACCCTGGATCGTCTCTGTAGATCCTCTGGGATCTTGCCTTTATTTATCAGGAATCAGACTCCCTCGAGGCACGCCTAGGAGATCCATGTGTCTTGTGCTTTCATTCATTCTTTTCTGAGGTGGACTCCCTGCAGTCGCCACCCGAACATTAACTCTCTGTAAGATCACTGCTTTTCTGACTGCCTCCTACAATGGCTGATAAGGGAAAGATAGTTCCTACCACGGAGCTCTTTTTCTAGGAGGGGACATGAGGCCTGGAATGCTGTAACCACTTTTGGTACCATAAAGGAAGCCAGCCGGTGGATGAAGCCAATGCAGGAGGGCAGAGTCAAAAGAACTCCGAGAAATGGAACTGAGTCCTGATCAAACCATTCCTGAAGCCTGCAATCCTCTGTTCAGTTTTGTCAGCCAATGTTATCTTCATTGCTTCAGCTAGTTTAAGGAAGATTTTGCTCCTTTCACCTAAAGAGCCTTAACTGGTTGGGAATGCCCTTCACAAGCCCCCTGCTCCCTTCCAACTCCTACCTTTCACTGAGGAACGTCACCATTCTGTAGTTCAGTGACCTTAGTCCTTGAACAAGACTAAGTGTGGCTAGGTCTGCCCTAGATACTGCCTCACATATGAAGACACATGATGTCTGTGACTCAACTCAGATCCCACCTCCTCAGAGAGGCTGAAGTTGCGAATGGTTTCTCGCATCTGTACTCTGTGCGTGAGGGTTCTGCCAGTGTGGAGGGGCTCAGGGTTGTGTCTGGATGGCAGCCGTCTGCTCCAGTGCCTTGTCCTTGGGCTCCAGTGCTCTTTCCATGCTCATACAGCTGTTTCTTCCATGTTGTCTGGTTCTGCTTTCTCAAGAACCTGTTTCTTCTTTGTGAAGAAAACAAGAGAGGGTTCTGGATGTTCAGTTGTGTGCTCAGAATTCAGAAGGTGGGGACAGAGAGGAGGAAGATTTGACTTCATGAGAATTGAACAAGAGATGAAAGGCAGCCAGGTTTACCTGGGTCTTGCGCTGTCCTACTCATTATGGTGTATTTGATCTGCAGAAAGCTGGGATCTTCCTCTGCCAGGCCTCAGAGGAGGGTAGGGGCACTCTGGGCTTAGGGGCAGCCAAAGTACCAGGACTGATCAGAGCAGAAGGTTTCTCTATTTATCACAAATCTCGTTACACAAATGTAGCTTACTGGAGGGTCTAAAATAGCCCAGACACTTCCAACCCTGATCCACCTGTAGGCACAAGGACAGGGGCCATGCTCACTGGCCGGGGAGTCCTTCTTGGAAGAACTGCTTGTTCCGTGGATGGTTCAGAGTCTTGGGTCCTGCAGCAGAGAGAAGCCCAACCTGAGTGGACAACCCCTCAAGGCAGCCCTTGGTGGCCATGCTTTGGGCAAGGCAGCAGCTTCGGGTTTCACAGTTTGTGTGTTACCACCACACAAGTCAAGTCGACACTTAAAAATAAAAGGAAAAGCAGAAAGCTGGAAAAGTGGTCCTGGAAGAGGCTCCGTGTGGGAGAAGGGCACACAGTGGATTTCGGATATCCCAGCAGTTTCTTGATTTGGATAGAGGTACAGAGCAGTCATTCTAAAATAATTCTTTACATACATTTAAATGACACTGACTTTCTGTATGCCTGTAATATCTTAAAAGTTTTTTAATTAAAGAAAAAAAAACCCAAATGGGAAAGGCTAGAAGTGGATGATGGAGCAGAAATCAAACTGAAGAGCATAGAGAAGGAAGAGGCGAGCAAAGGCGGGAGATGACATCTTGGACATGGGGATGCTGGCCTCAGTTTCTCTTCTTCTCTCTGGATCCTGGTTCTGCTTCTAGGTGCTGGAGTCCCACTAGCATGCCCAGGATTGAGATACCTTAAATACAGACAGACAAGATTAGTGGCTGACCTAAGCACCATGCTTTCTTATAATGCTTGTATAAGGCTGGTCCTGATGGCAGGGACGGCTCCTGTGGGAGTTCCAGGGTCATTCAATGCTTACTTGCCACCATGAAGGGTGCCATGACACCAGCTGTGGGAGCCAGGGTTCCAAACACAAACAGCTCAAACAGTATGTGCCCCGTGACAATGAAGAAGGTCCAGAGTGTGACGTAGTAGAGCCTACAGGGAAGCAGACAGAAATGGGACGGAAGGTTCAGCTTCTTCAGTGCAGAGGAAGTGGTCAGACTTGAAACACACAAATCAAAACCCAGGAAATGACTATGGCTAAAGAAAAAGGAGACTTGGCCCTGTGAAAGACCTGGCTGCTTGATCACATCAGTTTTATTCACGCCTAGGGCAAAACTGAAGCCTTCAACTGCTAAATCGAGAGGAGAATGAACCAGCCATCCAGAGTGGCTTTGCAAGTCTTAGCGAGGTGGTGAAGCCAGTGATAGCAAAGCAGAGTTTCAAGTATGGCAGTCCTATGTAGTGTAGACAATTTTGGATCAGTCACACTTATGTATTCTATTTACTCAAATTCTCTTGACTCTAGTTCAAGCCCGCTTTGCACGTGTCTGGCCAGGGGCTGGTCAGTGCTCCTCTGATGGATGCCACCGAATGGAGGGCATGAACGAGGAGTGGGTGGTAAGGGCATTTCTGGGGCTTTTAGGTGCTTTTGCAACATGGACTGCATCTTAAGATATTTTGCATTTTAACCTAACAAAATGGTCCGATGGAGAACACAGTGACATCCTCACAGGAAGAGAACTTGTTCCTCAGTCTTGACAAGGAGGTGGAGAAGACAGAAGTTATAGGATGATGGACCACTTAGATTGCTGGTATCTTTTTAAAAAACTATTTAATAATTAATGTATTTAATTAATCAAATTTATTTAATCATAAATTTGAAAATGATGAAGTACTTCAAACATACAAAAAATCATACATAATAGAATTTATCCCTATGCAACCAATACCCTACTTATCAAAACTCGGTATCTTGACATGCTTGCTTCAGATACTTTTTTCCTAAGAAAATATTACAGAATTCAGTTAAAGCTTCCTCTGGATCATTTTTCCACCCTGATCCCATTCTCCTGCCTCCCTTCTTCCCAGAAGGAACTAATATCTTAAAGTTGATTTTTATCATTCCTGTGCATATTTTTACACACTTAGTAAACATGTATGTAAGGGTTGGTTTTTTTTTAAGTGAAAGTAGGTTCTTTTTTAGAAAAATACACATTAAATGGGCAGAATGCAGACTGTCTCAGAAAGTAAGAACAGCTGGGAATTGATTTCAAGTTTCTGATTAGGGAGGGGATAGAATCAGAGAGCATATCAGAAGCACATGGACCAAACTCCCAGGCTAAAAAAAAAGTTGGAAATAGAAATCAGCATTTCTGGCTGTCCTGTGTTGGGTGAAGGGGTAATGAACGGGTAAGAGAGGTAAAGATGTCTCAGCTGTCTCGGCTCATCCTCAAAGCACAACAAAGAAAGTATACACCCCTTCTACTTGTCAGTAATTCTTCATCATGGTAGAGGTCGTTAAAATGATTATGCAGTCCTTACTCCCTCCCAGTCACCCTGAGAGGATACACAAGTCTCATTTTATACACGAAGGGACTGAGATGCAGAGAAGGTCTATAATAAACCTGCTGCTTCAAACCTAGTTACCAATAGAAATGAGACCAGAGCCTATTTTTCAGTTTCATTCTTGGGCCTCAGAGTGTTTCCACTAAACCATGCTACTTCCAAAAATATACGTCAATGTAGAACAAGTAAACCATAGTTTCAGGTTCAAAAATAGGAAAAAAGAAAGATGACTAGATCACAGTGCTAACAGCCCTCAAATCCCACTTGTCCTGGTCTTCCTCAGTTTAAACGAATTGAGTCTCTAATATGCAGATCTACAGAATCAGCAACAAAAATCACTGCTTCCCAGGGCTACTAGGAGGAGACTTAATCAGTGTCATGTAGAAGCATCTGGTACAATAACAGAGCCTCAATAAATAGCACCATCTCCTCTCTTGCCCCAGTGCTGAGAGTCTGGCTAACACAAAAAAACTTTAGTATGATGCTCTTTTGGTGGCCTCACTTGGGGACCTGAGCAAAGTTTCCACCTTGATTGGGGAGATGACTGCTGTTGGAAAGAAAGCTCGAGCCCCCTCCAGTGGCCAGTTCAGAGTACATCTAGCCCAGAGGCTGTGACTGCTAGCTATTATTGTTCCACACTAGTCTGTATGAGGGCTTCCCAGATGGCAAAGAGGTAAAGAATCTGCCTGCCAATGCTGGAACTCAAGAGATGCAGGTTTGATCCATCCCTGGGTCAGGAAGACCCCCTGGAGTAGGAAATGGCAACCCACTCCAGTATTCTTGCCTGGAAAATACCATGGACAGAGGAACCTGGTGGGCTACAGTCCATGGGTTGCAAAGAGTTGGACATGAGTGTGCACGCACATGAGTGTGCATGCATGCAGTCTGTGTGAGTCCTCTGAAGAGGCAGAATACACAGGAGTCCTCGGTTCTCTGTGACCCTCCCTTCATGACTCTGTGTACACAAACAACCATTTACTAGTGGGCTCATGATGTCATAGATCGTGATTTTTTTTCATCCCTGCCTCTCAGGGAAGAATGTGAGAATAAGGTATGTTGTGGCGTCTCTAAAAACCGCAAGCACACTACCTCTTTAGTAGAAGAAAGGCTGACACGTTAGTAAAGAAGTAGAGGGGTGTGATGCAGGCCACTGGATCACAACATAACCAGTTTGCTGTGTCCATTTCAAAGATTTTTAAGCTTTAAAGACGTTCAGGCCTGTGATTTTTTCTATCCCTGGAACGAATGGTACCTAGTAATCTTTTATCTTCACATCCTAGGTTACTGAATCAAATCATAGGCCATATGATCCATCATAACTGCCTCTTGGCCCTGGGCATTTATTAGAATCAACTGAAGAAATTTTATGAAATTACCAAGACCTGGATATCAGAACAGCTGAATCATACACTCTGGAGATGGGCCCAGGAACGCCTGGTATTTTCTAATCCTTCCCTTGTTGATTTTAAGGATAAACAAGTCTTCGAGGGAGGAACACAATGGCTCTGCTTAGCACCCACTGCCAACACAGGGAGACTGGTGCTGTTCCCTCCCTTACATACGTTTTGTTGTGAATGTCAATGGCGCAGAGGCAGCGAACCACTGATAAGAGCAGTGTCCAGACTCCAACCAAAGGTCCAAGCTTGGAGGCCATTCACTGTGCAGCAGAAACAAGCAGAAGTGTTGAGAAGGGTGCATCAGGGTTCCCTCCAAACTCCTCCAGCTTCACTGGAGGAGTCAGAGAGCTGAGCCTGCAATCCCCTTGGCTGGGCAAAGTACAGGCTCTGATGCTGCAGGTGGGAACTAGAAGGAATGGAAAGAATTCCAGAAGGAGAACTGGTTCAGCTCCTTTTCAAACACCTACAGTTGGGCGGGTGAATTCCAAGAGTAGAAACCTAACAAACAGCCCACTTCGGCAGTTATTCCTGGGTTAGTGGTTTACCGGTCTGCCTGGAATCTGCTCTGGTGTTGGTGAAGCAAGTGAGTCTGAATCAGGATAAGTGTGGGGGAACACGGTGGCAAGTGGTCTGTCAATGCAAGATGCCTAGGAGGTCAGACTTTCAGTGAGGCTGATACAGGAGAGAACACAGAAATACTGAGCCCTGTCTAGACATCCACACCTGGTCTTTAAGAGACCCAGGTCCCTCGATCTCCTGAATTCAGGTCTATATCACGTGAATGAAGCCCTAACGAGGCTGGTTTCCTGTGCGTGTGGGAAGGGAACAAAGCTCCATATTAGCCAGGGCCACTCTGCTCTTGCTAGCTTCATTCTGGCACTGCGATGCTAAATATCTTGTCCAGAGTGTTTAAATCATAGTCCATCATAAGAGTGCTTCTTGACCCTGGGCATTTATTAGACTCAACTGACGAAATTTTGTAAAATTACCAAAACCTGGATGCCAGATCAGTTAAATCATATACTATGGAGGTGGGCCCAGGACACCCCTGGTATTTTTGAAAGCCTTGCCTTGTTGATTTTAATGTATCGGTATTGATCTATGGTGAAAAGCAAGGATACTTCCTTGGCTGGTCTCCTGAGCAAGAGAAATTTTAAGGGACAAGACTCACAACCGAAATGTCTTTCAGGATTTTCCTTTAAGGATTTTCCAGCCTTTGGAAAACCAGACAGCAACACTAAATTCACGACCCCAAAGATCCTTAGATGATAGTCATTTTGAGAAAAAAAATCCCATATCCCAAACTAAAATATAGCGGTTAGTCCTGGAGAGCTAGATTCTTTTTTTTTTTCTTTTTACATTCTTTATAAAGCATTTTGATAGCGCTTCTGATGAAACAACAGGACATTTCTCTTTTCTATTTCTATACATCTCTTTATGAGTGAGAACTGAAAATGGAGTTTCTCAGTAATGCTAACCAGAGTAGGCATCAGGTGCAATTCTTCTACTGGATGCTCCAGGGTCCTGCTATCACCAGCAAAGTCCCAGGAGGTCACGAGGGACCTATTTCCAAGCTGTGTGTGCGTGCAGGCCTGCAGAGGCACACATACACAGTTCTGCTCACCTATATGCCCTTCGACAAATCACATAACCTCTGGGCTTTTCTGTCTCAATGTAAAATTCAAAGGGCTAGGACAGATGACCTCAAAAACCCTGTGAATCTATACAGAATTCCTGGACCACTGGAGGACAGCACTGGAAGGTGAAAAGTGGAATTGTTCCACCCACTTTTCCAGGTTCTCTAAGCCTATTATACTTGAGCTTTGTTCAAAGTGAGCCTTAGCCTTCTTACTTTCATTTTATACCCAGATGCTGCAAAAATGTGAGCTAGGTCAGAGCCTGAATCTGGGTTACCTATAAATGTGACATAGAATTGTCACTACTATGAAATGGTGCTGCAGCTCAAGCCACCCCACGTATCAAACGAAGGAAGCGCAAGCTGAAATGTGCAACCACTCTCCAGCAGAGAGGCTCAGGACGCTGCGGAAAGCCATTGTAGGCCTGTGGAAGTTCATGTGGGAAACCAACCTGGAAGGATTTTGGTATCTTTTCAGGGTCTGTGTCATGGTTTGAGAAGATCTTAGATTAGTAATTCTCCATATGCAATGTAGGGTATAAACCTTATGCCCCATGACCTGATTTTTGAAGGAAGCAACAAGAAAACCTTCTTCATGATTTCCTCATCAGGTATCAGAGTCATCAGAAGTCTGTTTCCTCACATGTCCTTCTAATGGTATTTGTACAGACCAGCTGCCAAGGGCAGTGTAAAATGAAGGGAAAGGTATTCAGAGAAGCTTGCGGGCAAAAAGGACCAATTGTTATCCACAACGTAGTGGCTTAGGATCACTAGCTTAGGCAAAATCAGAATCACCTGGCAAGTTTCTAAAAAGAACTTCCTGTGACACATCCAGGGGGTGAAAGATTCAGTAATTAGGTCTGGACAGGGAATTGACCACCTGTGCTTTGTTTGGTTTTAGTTTTTCACAGTTATTGTGATGTACAGCCAGGTCTGGGGACCACCATTTAGGCCATTCCCACAAAGGATGCAGGCCTTTGCTTTCTTACCCAGGTCTGGTTTGCCGGTATAGATCTTTTCATAGAGAAAGGTGTGGTCTTGGAAGTTCTGCAGCGAGTGACCCACGGCTATGATGGATGTCATCATGAGCCAGCTTCGTAACACGTTCAGGAATCGGCTCATGGCTCCCCTCCAACCTGAGAGGGCTTTTTGCCTTGGAAACAAAAGCAAAGGGCAGGAGACACAGATGCTTAATGTGCTTCAACCATAAGCTCTGTAGTTAACCTGTGTCCCATTCATGAGGGCGGTACTAATCTTACTTCATCAGCCATTTCATAAACTCCTCTCCCAAATACCGGAGGCTCATCTACCCTCATGCACCCTTCATAGGGTTGGCACTTTGCCTTTGAATATCTACCTTAACTCAAGTATGCTGACAAGAGTAATAAAAAAAGGCTAAATGATGCAGTGGGTGGAAATGACAGACCCTGTGGGAAAAATGGAAAGAAAGGGAACAGAGGAGAGGGAGGTGTCCAAACATCACTACAAAGAAATAAAATGGACTCTAATGAACGATTTCTGGAAATTGGTCTCAATATTTCATCATACTAATGGCAAGTCAACAGTATACTGTGCAACAAGTAGCACCATGCTTATTTCCGGCTAAGGAATTTCTCCAAAATATTAGCCTAAAGCAGAACTCTCTTCTCTTGGCTGAAATCAGACCCCTGGGATCTTTCCTGCTAATCTGGTGCTTCACGTCATTCTTTCGTACTGCAAGTACCTCAAAGGTAATTATAAATCTACTAACAGACACC